>NC_048901.1:1544247-1618848 GCF_011077185.1 Oxyura jamaicensis | reverse complement strand
TTTTCTTTTCTTTTCTTTTCTTTTCTTTTCTTTTCTTTTCTTTTCTTCTTTTCCGATCTTGCCATTTTTCACTTACAGGTAATGTTAGGCTTTTTATAACAGGCAAATGCAGATTATGCAAAAGTTTTTCAATTTGCCACATGCAGACTTAAAAAAAAAAAGAAAAAAAAAAGTGGGGAATGGTATAGGCATGATGTATTTAAAGCACCGCTGTTAAGGTGCTTAGCTTCGGTGTCTAAATGAGGAGGCTAAGCGTTCTAAACTCTATAAGCAGACATATGAAATAAGTCTATAAAATCATTAGAAGCACAGAATGAATAGATGGAGAATCATTGCTGTCTTCTCCAGCACAGTAACTGGAAGGCATGTAACATTAAGCCAGGATGGGCGAGGCTCAGAACAAACAAAATCAGTGGAAGGATTAAGGGATAGCAGGCCTGAGATACTGCTCAGTAAGGAACACTGGATGCAAGTGGGTCACAAAGCTCATTAAACACATTCATTTGATGTTTAATCTTTTACATTGAAGACTGTTTTATTAGTAAAATGAAATAATGATCTCTTCAAAGAAACTGTAGGTGGCTCTGGACTTTTTTTGCCAGTCAGGATGAAAGAAAAAACATTTTGTATTCTCAGTCTGAGAATTCTCACAAAGACTGAAATGTGTTAGCAGCTTTGCAAACAGGCTTCATCTTCTGAAATTTGATTTAATTTTAGAAGAAGGGCTCCATAACCTAATGGTGAAAGATTTTAATAATCCAAATGCAGAATAATAGCTATTAGCAGTAATAGTATCTGTAGGTTTTGGTAGTGTCTCACTCAACATGTTGGTCACTTGGCACAGGCAAGTAGTTTGACCATACTTTAACTGAAATACTCTTATGGGTTAGCATGTTCTCATTTTAAGATGAGGCTTAAACAATAATATGTGTTTATTGTTGCCCACTATTAATTCTAGGAAGCTAGGAAGCTTCCTGTTGATTTTAGATATCTTCCTGCTTAAACTGACAGCTGTTTGCATCCCGTTTGGAGGTGTCATACTCTGTACTTTACACTTAGGCTCTATCTACTGGTACCATATTATAAGGGAATGAATATCTTCTAATGAGTGGGTAATTTTTCCAACAATGGTGCTGTAGTTTCGGATTACTAGATGCTGAAATAGAATTTAGAAATTCTGTTTTAAAAAACATTGGAACAAATTATTTGGAGAAGTGAGTTCATTGTTTGAAGGCTTTAAAATGAGATTTAGGTATCTTGAAATGCTCTCATTAAATTCACAGCAGAATTTGTGATGTTTGTGCAAGGAGTTGCAGTGGTGATTTGTAGCTGCAGGCTATGATGATTTTCCTTTTACTTGCTGTCTGTCTATTCTTGTGTTCTAAGATTATTGCAATAGTTAGTATGGAGGAAAATATCAGTAATGAGTGTTTCCAGTATGTGTACGGATGGTCATGCTTGCAGTACTTAGTGTAGAATTGTGTGAGGAAGAAAGAACATTCTTTCTGACGTAGTTTGTGGACACAGTTCAATCACAGCGGCTCTTTGAGTCTACAGACTTCTGGGGTCAAAAATGCACAGGATCTGTGGGAACGAAACTGAACGAAAGGGAGCCCCTGAAGTGCCACTAAAGCCTCTAAATATCCCAAATGTATTCCAAGAAATAGCACTCCTCTGCACCAGGACCCAATTTACAGCTTTTGGGGGTTGTTATAACTTTTCCGTTCTCTTTGTTGTCTTCCTCTTTTTCACAGCATTAATAAAATACCTATTTCATTTCACTGCTCAGGCACATGGCTAGTAGGAATTCTCAGTGGGGAAGAATATGAAGCTTCCTGAGTCCTCCCAGTATATTTGACATACTAGCAATATCTGCTGAATTATGTTCTATATTATTTTTGAATCATGTTCCACAGCACTCAGCAATATCTGCCATATGCTTTGTATCTATGTCACAGTTATTGCTGACTTAAAATCAGTATTATTTAGGTAAGTTTCTTTGAGAAGTTAAGCTGAAAATCTCCAAAAGATTCAACCTGTAGCAAAGCTGCATCTTCTACTGATGAATTATTATTTTTTATGAAACTTTAATGAACAACACCAAGTACGTGTAAGTCACAACGAGTTTACAAAAGATCGTAGTAGTGTTTCTTTTTCCTGCTTTTATCCAAAATGTTTCTGAGTTCTGAGGACAGAATTTTTCTTTCTTAATCTAACTGAACAAAAATAGGTTTTACAAAGAGATTTCAAAATTACTTTCTCTATATGTTAATGTCAACAAAATCGCTTGAAAAAGTAATCCTTTAAAACAAAATTGTTTTCTACAGCACAGTTCATGCACAGTATGTAACCATCAGTTAGCTTTGCAGATATTCAAGCAGTTAGAAATTGGAAATGGAAATTATTTAGGCCGTATTTTCTTTCTCCGTGCATAAACCTTCAGTGTCACCTTCAGTGAAGACACCTTTAGTGTCTTCAACTGCAAATTTTCTGCTTCTTGGGAGATTTTTACTGTAGCCATCTTGTGTGCCAGCCTTCCTGTGTTTCTAAATTTACAGCATTTTTTGGAGGGTAACGGGAGAGTTGTGAATGGCTGAGAGCTTATCCACCACCCTCTGTGTGCTCCCAGCAGTAAGGGGCTACTGATTTCTTTGCTATACCACTATCCCTGTTTGGCAAGCTGTCTTTACAATAAAGGAGTGAATGAAAATATAAGTTTCTAGCATATTCTAAACTTGTAGAGATTATTTTCCTTGATCACATGTATAATTTCTTGTAGATTTCATTGGTCTCATATCTATGTTTCTGTGACTAGTGCTCTCTTAAAACTCCCAGAGAAAGTTGCTTTATTCCGTAGGTTGTTTTACTGTTTTACTTTTTGGTGTTGATTCATAGGTACTGCATTCTTTGTCAAAGAATAGGGATTTAGAGAAAGATGCAGGGTCTAATTCTTGCTGATGTCAGAGCACCTCAAAAGGTAGTAGCAAATCCTTGCTTTCCTAGGTAAAGGCACTTGGCCTTGGTAATAAGAATTTACTTGCATTGAGCTGTTCACACAAGAATGAACTGAGTTCAAGTATATTGCACGTTGCAGTGTAAAATAGGCGTAGGTGAGCCAGATAAGAACAATAGCAACCGGAGTTCAAGCACAGCAACATTAGGCTTGTGATAAATGATTGAGTCTCAAATAGAATTCCAACTGAAGTTAGCAATTTATTAGAGGAATAAAAGCAAGAAACAGCGCTGGGTGCACCGGGAGTCTCTGCTCCACCAAGACGCACACCCCACAGTTCCCATTCTGGGCTTATATCTCCTCTACTAATGCATATTCATTGCTGGGCGTGTCCTCCTTCGAGCATGTCTTCTTCTTCTGGAATCTTCTCGAACCTTCTTGACCCCAGACCACAGGCATGCGGCCCCCCCCCCCCCCAGTCTTCTGCCTAGCAACAACACTGGTCCAGGCCGTTCCTGTCAGGTGGCCATTGCAGAACACAAGAACTATATACATACATTAACCACCAAATGTAAAAACCATATACATACATTGATCACCAAACACAATAACTATATACAAGCATTAACCACCTCCATTTCTCCAATCTTGTGGTTATACAAGGATGTATAAGACAGTCACATTCCATCATGTGGCCCTAGCATTGCTCTACATTGACACGAATCAGATGAACATATCTCACAGGCTTGAGGCAGGCTCCTTTAAAGCCTAAAGTTTTGAATTTGTCCCTCCAAAGTCGGTGGAGCTGTTTTTTATGATTAACATACTGGTTATTGACATAGTGGTTATGTTATCATAACATGATTGTTCTGACTGAGACATTGAAGCGTTGCTACTGGCTCAAGCGAGAAATCCAAGAGGCCAAGCATAATAAATTTAGCACATGGCTAATGGTTAGAGGGAAAAGGTAACCTCCTCATGGTTGTGTTCCATCAGCAAGAGTAGCCCCCCAGCCTCAGACAGTCGCCACATGGTGTACAAGCTTGTAGAACTGAGTGTGCTGTGATGGTGCCCCTCCTGCAGCAGGAAGCTGTATAGGACGGATGCTTCATTTGCCTCTGCTGGCTTTGTCACAGGAGCTTCCCTCTCCCTGAAGAACTGTCAACACCCAAATCTGGGCCAGTATGTGGGCTTTGTCGCTTTGCATTGCTGATCCACCTGGTGGTGTATTTAAATGGTAAATTAATTAACTTTCTGCATTAACTCAGTCTCTGATGTAAAAGCATTCCTGAGCTGGTGTCAGCTTTGGAGTATAGAGTGCTGCTCTGTTGCTGGTACAAGCTGATGAGAACAGCTCTTCTGATATATTTTGGGCTTCTTTTACTAGCTGGAAATTTCTTAGCTCTTAAAGATATTTTACCTTTACTGTGCACCTAAAATAATACAGATATGTTAATTTAAGGGTGCTCATGACGTTTTTATATTAGAAATGACAAAAGCAAGCAGTCAGAATGTAATGCTCCATACCGCGTGGTTATATTTATTGCAGCATACTGAGCTTATCAGCTCTTACGTGGCTTCTGACAACAGCTAGATTAATGAGTGTAACGATGCTGTATTGGAGGGTCTGTGAATGATTTGGGCTGTGGAAAGCACAGCCCAAATTTTTTTGTACAAGTACTGGGATTAGGAAGACAGTACCAGAATGCCTAATAGGAAACTAGGACACAAGATTTTGGGCAAGTCCCCTTATGCATGCACAGGAAAAAGGACTAAAATGCTAAGAGGCATCCTATTCCTCACTGTAAATGCAGTTATAGATCTGATACAGCCTTGGTGTTTCTGAACGCCTCACTAAATATTTCTGAAGAAGTGCCCTGTGAAGATGGAATGCTCCAAGTGTAAAGGGGAGCTCCAAAGGAACTAAAAATGACTGGGGACATGCCTCGGGCTCCTAGGCCTTGTTTTTAAATGAAAAATGTAGAGAGAGACTCCCAGATATCCTTTTCTTTCATGTTCCATGCTTAGGGCCATAGCAACTAAAAAGCCTTGCTGCACTGAGACTTGAGATAAGCTGAGGGAATATTTAATAAGCCAGTATGCAGAGATCACTGGGAGGAGGTAGGAGTTTGAAAGCTCTGGTTTATAAAAGTAACAAGGAAATTGTGCTGGTAGCTAAAAGATCAAACGTTCAACTTATCAAAGGTTATGTTTGAAGTTTTGGGAAACAAAATAAAGAAATTCCTTGGTCTAAAATATACCTTCTGTGGCATATTTTCTTTGGCCATTGCACTTTCCATAGTAACAGCTGATTTTTCTGGGGGTAATTTTTAGCAGTGATGCATCATACAAGATGATTCCACAGTAAATGTTCTGCAAACAGTGTGTTAAATCGATTTCTTGTCCCTACTTGAGGTTGATTAAATGTAAATTTCAGGTTCTTGATCTAGTAGCTGCTGGCTTCGTGCCCTGGCTGAGGTTAGCGTGTTTCTTCTAAAACACACTTCAGCTGAAAGCACCAGTCCTTTCTTAATCCTCTATATTCATGCTGAGAAAAATATTTTTGTTGCTGGATGCAATGCTTCATTGCATCATAGGCATCATAGGTTTTTCCCATTGGTATGTGACACTCTGTACCTTAATCCAGCACTAACTCTCTAGTGCTGATCTAGAATACAGGCTTCTAATAATTTCATAGGCAAAAATTATAGCAGAATTGATGAAAAGTATTTATTCTTCCTCCTTTTTGTGGGTAGTTTTGTGTAAATAGTTTTTTTTTCCCATTTGGGGGAAGCACTAAAAACATAAATCTATAGAGAACGAGACTTTTATGTGGTTTCTTGTGAAAATCACATCCATTTGAGAAAGAATAGAGGATTTTCTTTGAAGCAGACACAAAACCAGTGAAAAATAGGGCTATTTCTACTCAGCAAAATGCCAAACATTTCCTTGTTTGTTTATAGGTCAAATCTGAAGGAGACATGGAAGCTACGGAACTTTCCTCTGGCTAGGTCCCTATTTTTTCCAGCACTTAAGCTCTGCTTGCCTGTCTGCACTGTGAATAGTCTTATTGATTTCAGTGGGATTATTTATAGTACATGAAGTTAAATCATGAGTGAGCTTTGCAGGATTGGGAACTTCAGAGGCAACTGGCAGATTTAAAGCACATTATTCCAAAATGCATCGAAGAATTCTCCGTGTTAGGTTAAGTGTGCCTTATTACACGAAGCTAATCTCCCAGTTATAACTAATCTCATGGAGCTTGATTCTGTTCATCCTCCTTTCAGTAAGTGCAAAGTCATTCCACGAATCAAGTGGGGTGTTTGGCTTTTTTTATTCCTTCATCCTTAATTATTATGTAAGCTTCAATGCAAGGTTTACAGGATAGACCCAGCATATAAATCGGATTAGTCCTCCTGAAACCTGTGGAGTTGCAGCTGTTGGCAGTGACTGAGGATCTGGCCCATAAACTTCACCGGAAAGCTTTCTGTTGCATGTCAGTATAATTAGAGTGAAAGAGTTATTTCCAAGGGTTGTTACTAACTGAAAATGAATTCTCACCAGAGTGTCATTAGCGTAATAGTGAAGTCACTTCTTGAGGGCACTGAAAATCGAAACACTCTGTGCCATTTACATTGCTCAGCAGGACCATTAATGTATTGTTTGTTTCCTGTGTGACTGGTGTAGTAAAGCTGGCCTATTAGGACATATTTTCCTAACAAAAAAATGGAACTGGTGTCTCTGGCAATGGGTGACTGTCCACCTAGCAAGACAAATATTCATGTCTTTTGGTAAATGAAACAGCTTTTCTACAAGCAGCAAGGACTTTCCAAAACCCCACAAGCAGCACAACAACTTATATTTGCAGATAAAAAGAAATACCACCTATAGTGAATAAGCTAGAGAAAGATGAAGTTCATCAGCTGCATGTTCAGAAGCAGACCCCACGTCTCACAGAAATGGAAGGAGCTGCCAGGCTTCGGCAGGGCCTTGACCAATCCCCGTTATCCTAAAGGTGCACAGGCTGTCGCGGGGAAAGGAACCATCACAAATGCACAAAGACGTAAAGTCAGTCAAGTGCTGACGTCCTGGAAACAGCTGCAGGATTGTTGGTGATGCACAGACAAATCCCAAACACCCCCAGTGTAGTGAGAAGCACCCTGGCTCAGATGGGTAAAATATCTCTGCGGCTGTGCGGTCTGCCACCAGGCCTTGTGTGACGACAGCGAGGAGCGAGCAGAGGGAGCAGCTCCTCTCCCTGCCCCATATCTGTGGGACCTGTCAGCACCCCCTTTGCAACCCCTATGCCCGCTCTCGCAGGCAGGGTCACAGGCCAGCAGGCACTGCCAGGTCAGCAGAAAAGGCAGTGCTGAGGGCAGTGGAAGCACCTGCAACCTGACCTATCTGGCTGCTGAGGTAAGGGCGAGGGTGTTCCTTGCCCTTTGAAATATCCCCTGGGTCTTTTGTAGGCCTTAGATGTGTGGAAACAAGGTTTCCTTATGGCTGCAGGCTTGCCTGGTAATATTCACATCGCTGCTGGCAAGAAATCAATTATTGCTAACACCTGTGGGGGTCTCACCACTTCCCAAAAATCCTAGTAGGACTTCACTGTTGGTTGATAAAGTTGCAAAAGTGTTTTTTCCTGATAGGTCAGGTCAGTCCCCACTACAAGGCAGGCAGAGTCCCCATCAGCTCTGGCGTAGCTGCAGTTATCTGATCTTCATAGAGAGCATGAGGCTCTTGTGGCTCAGTGGGTGATGAGCCTGCAGCCCTCCTCTACTGGGGGTGGTGTGCAGCTACCTCCATGGCCCCCAGCACAGGGCTTTTCCCAGACAGGGTCCACAGATGTCCCAGGGGCAGAGCAGCAGCTGGAGGAATATTACAGCACCAAGTGTAATATCTGTGGCTTTCTGTACAGATATGAGTATTGTTGCAAAACATCTCATTTTACATGCACAAAATGTCATTTGCCTGTACTTATAATAGTGGCTCAAGTATTAAGGCAGCTGTTTGACAGCTGTTGTGGATATGAATGCAAATGCTGGTCCTTAAAAGTAGTTTTTACTAACTGGGTTGCAGTTTCAGGATTCCCTGTCTTGATGTGTCATCAGGGTGATGCATTCAATGTCACCAGCACACAGCGTTTCAAAGCAAATTATAAAATGGTGCTAGTGTGAAGTCTAAGGTATGCTGTATTTAAAGTCGGCTCTTATTTGAGAGAAAGGCTTTTTGCTCTTAACAGCAGAGAACGTTTACACTGAATAAAACAAATTGTGCCTCTGAAAGTTGTCTGGCCAAATTCATACGTTCAGTTTCTAGGAAGCTGTATCAGGAACATTTTTGTTTCATATTTCTCCGTGCTAAGCTCTCGTACCTCTTCATATCTCTTTATGTGTTTATGCTTTTGCAATGTTTATAATTTGATCACTGAGGACTAGTCTGGTGCATAATGGATTAAGTGAAAATATTTTCATGTTACCATTTTTATCCTAATTTGAATTCTAAAATAGACGTTGAGCTGGCTAAATGAAGGCTTATTAGTATTTCTGTATTTGTTATGTACAAGCGGGAACCTTGTATTTGTCATCCTAATCTCCTAATGCAACTGTTTGTAGTATTTTAATCACAGATTTCTTCTTCCAAAAGCCATAAAGAATAAATATATAAGCTATGTACACTGCCTTGAAATACAGGAAAGGTATGGCTCTGAGATGCATGATAGGAACAGAATTATTTTACGCAGCAAAATGATCAAAGGGATACTTCTTCTGGTAAAGAAGTATCAGTTGATAGAAATGCTTACTGAGCTTAAAAAAATAATCTGCACATTTGTGAAGTCTACAGAGAACTATTTTGAAATGTGAATTAATCTATCACTAATAATCATAAAAGGTAAAACTGGAGAGATGAAAAAGGCAATGCCAGGATGTCAGATGCCAGAGTGGTGAGATGAAATGTTTTCTTCATTGATGGATCATAAAAGCGAAACTTGGTAGTTAGCTGACTGACAAAATGTTATCATTAGGGGTAATGACGGCACAAAATCCTACCACCCATTTTCCATATCTCTCTGGTTAGGAGTATAAGTGCTCAAAACTTTGTAAAAATCCAGAACATTTATCCAAACAAAACTCCTCAGTTTTATTTCATATGGTGGTTACATAAATGGTTACTAATAAAGAAAAAAAAAAAGGCTTGAAAACATGACTTTGCAAATGCTGAGGAACCTTATGCTGTGTATTTATATAGGAGAACTGGAGTACTTTCAAAGGCAGAGGCCTATGACATTGTTAATACTACTAATTAAATCTTCCTGTCAAGAGGTTTCTCACAACTAATTTATAAGGACCTCTAGGATTTGCTAGCGCCATGCCTGTCCGCGCAGCTGGGCTGAGTGCTCGGTGGTGGCGGTGTCATTTTGTACTCATTTAGCAAGGGCTGCAGGGTCCAATGCTGGTCTGAGTTGTTTTCTCCCTTTCTACCTAGCCTGACCCATACAAATTAAGAGCAGATATATGGGTATCAAATTTTTAAAAATAAAACCCTTTTAATGACTTTCTAATGTATTAATGAGAACATGGAGGGAAAGAGAGAGTTTTCTTTTAATAAGATTTCCTAGGCATTTATGTGTAAAATAGCCATCTAATTTCAGCAGGTTTTGTTTGTGTTACTTTCCTCAGCTAACACTGAAGGCATTTATGAGGAAGTTAACTAAATGTGTTAATGTGAGCTGAGATAGCTCCGTATTCCTGGAAGGCCTCTGTTGTAGATGCCCTGCGATGGGCGTGCAGAGCTCCCTGCAGGCCGGGGAGCTCACCAGCCTCCCTGGTCCTCGCTCTGGAGCTTGGTAAAGAGCTGAGCCCATCCCTGTTGGTGCTGACAATGCTGTCTGCTCATGTCCCTTGCCTCCTCACCTTGCCTTAGTTCCAGGTAGTCCCTCCTGTGTGAGGGGCATCCCGTGTAATCTCAGTAGCTGCTCCTTTTTCTTTTTTTTTTTTTCTTTTTTTTTTTTTTTCTCCCCTCTGTGGTCCAGTGATCCTTTCCACAAACACCCACAGCCTGCTATTCGTTTTCACAGTCACAAGGATCTGATAGCCAAACAGTGCCGATGGTGCAGTTTCCTGTTTTGGAGCAGTCTCCTGACTGCTTTTTCTGCTTTTAACTGTGCCATGGGGAATACCTTGCAGCTTGACATGGGCATCAAGCTATAATAATATATATTTCATTAAATCACTATTTTTACTGCATGTATTAGCTTTCATTTAATTTATTATTTTAAAGAGAGAGTGCAAATGTAAACTATGCACTTTTTTTCAGGGAAAAACAAAAAAAAACAGTTCTATGGTGGGAAGAGGGATTTTGGGCTTGTGTATGATTGAAATAGATCACTTAATACTCTTGACCTTCTAGTGAGGAACTGCAGAAAGGATTTTCTGCAGTAAAGATTTTCTATATGCTGTGTGTTTCTGTGCTTAACAGTATTCAGCTTCATAAGCCGTAATAGAAACTTCTTTTGGTAGGTCTTTCATCTCTATAAACAGCTTACAGCAGCCATCAAAGTTAATTTGATTAGTGGCACTCAGATGTAAACCCAGAGAAACAGCAGCTTAAAAACACTTTTCCAACTAGCAGCTATACTGGGAATTCTAATCTTTGCCAGAGCCGCACAGGAGGACAGCTCCTGCTCTCACATTTCTGAATGTTTCTGAGCTATTTTGAACACTAATGTGCTGCAGGAATGACATATAAAGGGTGAGGAAGATTATCACCTGACAAAGCTTTCTTGAATTAGGTCACTGGAGGCTGTTTCATTTAACAGTTGTTCTTTTTCCTATGTGCTAAAAATCAAGCTTTTTTCTGCACTCTTGCATAAGACAGGACGGTATTTCTTGATGTGTGAACACAGAGGATGCATGATTGTGACGTCAGGGAAGGAAGGGTAATACCTTTCTCAAATACCTTCCAAAGGAAGGAGAGGATCCATGTTTCTTATAACAGCCAAATTCTGCATGTGTCCCAACATGGTGTTATGCTGCTCCTGTAGATGGTCCCCCAGGACTACCGATACCATTATAGTTTAGCATGTTTTTATTTCCTGTTTCTGAAGTTGCATGGCATAGCGTATTTGCTTGCAGAATTGAGGAAATGCCCAGATTTTTTGGGTCCTACAGATCTATAAACTGAAAATATGAAATGCAAACTGTTGTGGCAGAAAAGAAATGGAGAGAGGAGGCAGGCTGTGGCAGCTCGCCAGGCTTTTGGTGTACAAGGACTTTAGTGTCAGTTTCATGTTTGACATGCAGGTGGCAAAGGCAAGCACTGGTACCTGGGCAAGGAGACACTTTCCCTCTCTCCTCCGTTGGGGAGGCACAGTTATAAAATGAAATTCAAAGGCTGTACTTCATCATGTCTCACTACAGCAAAACTGAATGGAATTAGCACTTATCATAATATCTCCATTTATGTCAAATAAGAGCTTTTGATAATCACTGGTTTAGTGTGTCTGCTAAAATGATCAATAAGGACACATTTAAGGTGAAGGTATTTAAGTACTGATGCTTGGTTTTAGAGTTAAGATCTGCTGAGATAAATTCAAGCTGCTAGCATGAGTTGCTTTCAAAATGGAAAATATATTTAATTCAAAGTTTAGCTTCATTGACTTGGCAAACCTGGGGAAAGAGAAAAATTAAGCAGTAGCTGGTGTGATGAAACAACAAAAGGGGGCAAACCAAGAAAATCATTTGTATCAATGTATTTTTTCTGAATATATTTGGAATACTTTATCTGAAATACATTTTTTGATATGTTTGTCTATTTATTTTAGTTAAACAGGAACCTTGAAAATTCCAGCTGATTCTCAGCAGTCAGCTGGAAATGTCACTACAAAACTGAATAGAGTTTATTTAAACAAAATATTGAAACTCTCAGACTCGCTTGTCTGTCTAGCAATAGCATCAGCCATTCTCTGGGAAAGTATGGGAAAGTAGGAGAATCTGGAAAGATAAAATGTTGAGATAGGGTAAACCATGGTGGGATGATGCTTTCAGATCTGGCCTCATCTTTTGAGGAGTGCCTGGTTCTTTTGAAGCATATGTGAATTTACCCTATTTTACATGTAGTGAAACAAACCACTCAGTCCCAGAATCAATCTGCAGTTAAACAAAGATTGTTGCATTATATTAGCCAATAAAGGCTACTGTATGTAGTTGAATTTTGCTATCCAGCTCAGTTTCAGGGGGCTGAACAAATGACAGGGTAGTAATGTAAAACTGCATGGCTCAAAGGACTACTTAATAGGATACAGAGCCTCTTATCTCTAAGTAGTTTGTGTGGGCTTAATAGGGCCCAAATGTTGTGACAAACACTTATGCAGACACCAGAGTACAGTGTTCTGATTTCCTTTTTTTTTTTTTTTTTTTTTTTTTTTTTTTTTTTTTTAAGAGCTACATACTCCAGTCCTACTGACATCAATGGAACAGTGAAAGTCTCAGCTTCTTATAAAATGACTTTGTGTGCCCTAGAAAAGCTAATTTAGATGCCCAGTTTTCATCTTGCGGACTTGGAGAACTCTCACATAAGAAGACAACAATTTATATTTTTGTCAATGCTAACATTCACCAGACCAGGCTTCTTGCTTGTTTGGGCAATTACCTTTTTCCAATCTGCTTCACATTGTTGGCACAAGTAATTGGTTCTGCTTCTTGGGAGAAGAAATAAGCATTTCAGTGTGTCACCTAGGTCGCTTGTTGTCTCTGTATGTTAGTGATACCAACAACTCCAAAAGCATGGAGACCCTGAAAGGGAGGTGTCCATAGGTCCCACAAGATTTGAAGGTGCACTCAAGTACTAGGAAGTGTGTTTGTCGAGTGCTTAGATCCTTCTGGAAATCCCACAGCTACCTCTTCTTTCTGTCCATCACCTGCTGATTACAGAAGTGTGTGTAGTGGGAATGGACATACTGACTTCCTACTCTGACTCACTGACAGCATCAGAGAAAAGGTTAAATTTCAGAAGTTTGTGAGACCTGCGTTATCTTTCTGCTCATACTAGGGATTCCTGGGGTCCTTGTTAAGGCACAAAGTACGGCATCACCACTGCCCATACTTTCTAGGCAGGGAGAAGTTTTATTTCCAGGACTGCCTGCCTGAGTCTGTTCATGGGTACTGAGTGACCACAGAAAATTTTAAGATGAAAAGGAAATAAAATGTTTGCCATGAACAGCATTAACAAGCTTAACTGAACGCTGCTGCTGAAGGGAGATGCCATCCGATGTCATTTTTTCATGACTTCAGAAGCTTTCATTAGAACACCAAAAAAAATGCTGTATTGAAATGTACCTGACTCTGCTTACATAATCTATCTATATGATGAATTACATCATTATGTATTGTAAAATTCAGGTTCAGCAGGTTGAGCATACTACAAGTAGATTCCTGCTTACAAGTAAGTTGTGTGTGTTTAGACAGTTAAAAGTATAGAGAAAGGAAAACATATGGAAATGAAAGGTATCTCCAAACATTTTCCTGAGAGAGGATTTCATGGCTATTCTTTAAATGTTGCAGAAGAAACTGAGTGCCTGTCTTAAGCTGCCTAAAGAGTGCATTCGTCAGAAAAATTTTAGTACTTGGAAACTAAGTTCTAGGATGGCACAAGCCAGCAAATCCAAGCAGCAAGCACATCTAATATTTTTTTTAATTTTTTTTTATCTTCTAATTACAGATAACCTGAAGCTAATCCAGTGAGCATAAAAAGACACTTCTTCCTTTCCATTTATGTACTGTAGAAAACCATTATACTGAGCAAAGTATCTGACACCAACCCCTTGATCTCTGTCCCAGAAACCAAAAATGGTACCCATTCATTACTTCACCCAGTACCTCTTTCTACACTGTTTAATGGGAACTATTCTCTGATTGCAGTGTCCTTCAATCACAGTTTTTAAAAAAGCACCTGCTTCAATACTTTTCTTTACAATCAACCACAAACCTTTCAAGAGTTCTCTCTATGCAGGCACCAATATGTATTGTCTGTGTGTATATATATACATACACGCATACAACGTGTTCCCTGTGCTGCACTCACAGTCTAGTGACCTACTTCAAGTTTATGAATGACGGGAATTCTGCGTATCGTAGGGATAAAACAGGAGATTTTCTGTCACCCTGCAGAGTTGTTTTCATGAAAGATGCACTCTCAAATTGATGGCAGAGTTTAGAAAATGTCTGCAAATTTGAAGAGCTGCTAAATACCCATTTCTCGAGAAGAAGCTTTTACTTTTTATATTCCCTTATTTCTGATGTCTGTTTTTAATTATTTCTGTTTCTTATGGAATGTCTCTATGTTCTGTTTGGGTTCTGTACTTCCTAAATCATTACATGTATCTGTATCTACAGTCATGTCACTGTAGTGCCTGATTTATAGGAAAAAAGTGAAGGTTGTATTTATGGTTTATTTATTTATTTATTTATTTATTATGAGTAAACTATTTCTATACTCTTACTGGTTCAATTAGAGAATATGTAAATATAAGGCTACTAAGCTTAACAAACCTGTAGGGTGTACTTCTGTATAAGGAGAAATTTTAGTAGTTACAAAGTTATGGAAGTACATGTCATCACATGCTGGCCCATGGCACTTTTTCAATGAGAAATTAGAAAATTTGTTCTTGCATTGCAGGCTGGCCACTGCAGAGCACCTTTTAGGAGGCAGCCCCAGAGCAGTCAGGCTGCTGCACCCTTCCTGTCTGAGTAGTGTGCTGCTCCGGGATGGCTCAGTTACCGAAACACCTACAGAAGTGGAGGTAAATTGGCTTTGTTTTCTGCAAGCTTAACTCTGAACATAAATTGTCTGGAGAGTCCAGTACATAACACCCAGTGGTCTGTAGGCTGATTTTGATGATAAGCTGAAGAGTGCCCTATTTAATTTACCCGTTCAGTAGCAGCATTTAGCGAGAGTTAAGTCCATATGGAAGTGTAATTCAGTGCTGTATTGCTTTTAGTGAAAGCTGAAACAATATCCACCTGTTGCAGAGCATACTTGAGCATTTTCAGTTATTATTTCTGCTCCATTTAAGGGGTTAATACTGTGCTTGAGGGAATGTATTAATCATGCGTAAAGCAATACTGGAATTTGGTTACTAACAGGTTAGTTCTTGTTCATAGCAGATGCTCTCTATAGCAGGGAGGCTTGGGAGGGGAATTCACTGTTAATAAAGCACTCTCCTGTTGTTGAAATTGTGTTGAATTGTTCTTTTTTTTTTTTTTTTTTTCTTTCTTTCTTTTTACTGAGCACACTAGTCAATCTGTATTATAGTCATGCGGGAGTATGGCATAACTAGTGCACTTCTGAGAGCCTGCTTCTCGCAGGAGGCTGGCATGCATAGCAGAAGCTGGCGCTGCAGTGAGGGCCCTGGGTGACATGTCTTGTCCAAGCCCCATCCTGTGCCATGCGATCAGTGTGGCGTGGCTGCTGCCAGGGAGTGCTGCATCAAACTCAGCACTTCCTGCCTTCCTCTTTTTTTTTTTTTTTTTTTTTTTCTTCTTTATTTTGTTTATTTTTTCCCATCTGCTAAAACAAACTCAAAACCCCATAATCACTTCATTTACATAGTGCTGTCACTAGTCCCATCACCTCTAGCAACTCGGTAGGAACAGGAGTATTTGAAGCAATGTTTTATGCAAAGGCTGGATTTCCCATGAAAGTCAGTGGGTAACTTCCTTCAGCTGGCCAGGGGAGCTGTTGTCTCCAATTCATCTCCCCTGTAACGACCCTTCTCTTTCTGAAGTTGTTCTTGTTTTTATGTCCAGTTTCCACAGTAATTTTTATTGTTAATTTTGTGTAGCAGTGAGCAGAGTTTTTGTTTACATAGCATAAGACTTACAAGCCATTGTGTTGATCATCCGTGATGCTCATTTCACATCTCATCTGTTATATGAGTGAAATGTGAAAATAATAATGTTTTTCTAGCATATCAGGAGTAAAATGGCTTAAACCAACAGGAATGGCAAGTGTTGTTTTCAATCTTCTGTGTCAGTGTCATTTAACAGCTAAAGACTGGAACCACTTTCCTCTTCTCATAGCTTTACAGTAGTGGTAAGTGCCAAAGCTACAGAACTATTGAAGCTCACGGACCCTTTGTGGGTCTTAAGATACTAGCTTCAATGGCAGTTATTTTAATTTACTTTTTAATAATTATTTTTATTTAATAGAGCATCCACAGACAGAGACAGTATTTTTGGATTGCTGGCATTGCACAATCGGCCAAATGTTGTTATTCAAACAGAATGAGTAAAGTTCTGGGTGCCATGCCTTCATTTCACAGCAGCAATGGTGCTGGGGTTAGTATCGGATCTCTAGCAAGTAAAGATACTTGGTTGGAAGAAAATTGTGTTTCTTTTATTTTGCACTAGGAAAGGCAAATATTTGGAAGGAAGGGAAAAGACAAGACTGTGCTGTCCCCTATAGAGTACAGCATCAAATTACAGCCAACAGGCTGTTTAAGGATTCAGAAGAGAAATGAACTCATACTACAAAAACTCTTAAGAGAGTCACTGTCAGAGCAGAAAATAAGAATGGTGAAGTTAGGCAGTAAGTAATTTCCCAAGGAGTATTTGTAAGTTGTGCTTTGAAATGAGACAAGGACCTAAGATTTTATTGTATTTTATTTTTGGCATCATCTTCTTGAGAGCAGAATGGGGTTTAATTCTGACATGACTTCCTTTGTGAACATAGTCATTATAACCCTCTTGACTATAACTGTGAAAATGATTATCTCCTTAGGGCAATGCTTTGATGTAGTTTGAAAAGTCTGTGAGAGAATGTTATGTTTTACTTTATATGTTTTAGATTACATATCTGGTGCAAGTGTGCACCAGTAATAGTGAATATTAGGAAACCAATCTGATTGCTTATCTAAACACATTTAAACCAGAGACCTCCAGGCTGGACTGCTAAACTTAAGCAGGACAGATTTATTCTCTCAGTCTGGGAGGTAATTCCCAGTATTTACTCCTTTTAAAGTTGAAGAAGAGAGACAGTGAGATTTTTCTGTTAAAGTATATCATAAAGTAGGATGCAAAAACCATTATGCTATAAGGGGTTGGGCTGACCCAGATCTCTGTCTGTTATTTATAGACAAGTAAGGCCATTACCATAAATTCAGTAAAAAGAGAGAGAGATCTTTTTTTCAGATTCAAGTGACCTATGTCCAACAACTTTCTAGGAACACCAGCCAATGATTTAAAGTTAAAATTCTGTCTGCTGTAACATCCATGCAACTATGTGAAATAAGGTTAAATTGCACTGATAAAAACACATCCACAGTTTGGCTCTTGGTTGTATTTAATCTGTCCTTCTAAAATGTAGGTATTGGGATGTGAAGATATCTGTCAATATCAGCATACTATTTGTCTAAGACTCACAAAATTTGTTTTAGCATGGTTAAGGACAATTTATGAAATGAAAAGCTGACCTGAAGCACATACTAGGAGGAAAAAATAAATAAAAAAGGAAGGCAATGAAGGAGTTTATGGTTCCAATGAAGGAACTTGTATGACAGAATCACAAATTGTTTCAGACATTCAAACATGTATCAATGTGGCTGAAGTTATGTGAAGGTCATGTTGGACTTAATATCTCCACAGTATCTCAGTTGTATATGATAATATATCCAAATTATATTTTTATATGGCATTAGGTATTGTTAAGGGAGACAGTGATTGACTGGAGCAGTTAAATAACAAGGTGGAAGCATCACCTGGAGACTGTCGTCTTCAGTCAGATTTGAAATCTCATCTTGATGTACATTTACTTCTTGTTTCTAGCTGATGTTCAGCCTAAGGTCAAAAGAAACACTTCATTATGATTTTTCCTACCTCTCCCTGAAGATTATGAGTGGCTCTATCGAAGCTGTTCAAACAAGGAAATCCTAGAAATCTGATTTACTGATGAAAACTGAAGTGTCTTCACATCCCATTGCTTGTTCCATGTAAGACATTTGTTTAGGATTTATAGGCATCTGACAATCTGATAGGCATAATAAATCTATCTGGAATCCTAGACAAATAGTTATGCATTTTCAGGAACACACCTGACTTTTACTCACATCCTGAGCACTGAAGTGCTCATGTGTTGAATCAGATTCAGACTGGTTGCACTGATCTTACAGCACCTGAGAGATGAATGCATGAAGTCCCACAGTATGTGATGGGATTGCAGATCTTTTTTCTTCATTTTCTAAGAGTCTGAACAAATAATTCATTTTTCTTATTAAGAAAAAAACAAAAAAAAGAAAACTCGTCATGTTCTTGTCTTTTCAGACAGTTATCTTAAGTGATAGGATATTATATGCCCCTTTGGAAAAGAGAGGAATTGTGCTGTGATAGTCATTTTTCTACAGTTCTACATAGAAAACAAGGCCTTTTTAAAGGAGTACTATTTTGTTTCTTTCAAGATCAATTTTACGCCTTTGCTGGGGAGAGATAAATCAGTGCATGAGCCACCTTTCTATAGCTTACACAGAATAAAGCAAACAATTTTACATCTTAATGCATTTTAGTTTTTGCATTTGAGATCCAGAGACTTGACGGCAGGAAAAATAACCCAGAATACGTATTGGAGATAGGAACCACAATGGATAAATTGCGCTTCCAGTTATGTCATTGAAAATCCTTTCAAAATCAATAAAGTTAAAGATGGTTGTGTGGGTGTGACTGGTGGCAGGATAGGGCCTATTAACTCTGCATTAAAGAAGGGGATAATCTGAATACCTTTAGCTACTGTTGCTGCTGAAAGCAGAGATGGACCTTAGCTGCTGCTGTGGAAGCCCTTTTATTTTTTTTTTTTCGGTTTGTTTGGTTTTAACTCTGCCTTTCAACTACAAAAATGAAGTAGGAAAGTCAGTTTTATTCCTGAGAGGAATAAAGCACCACCTATTTTGATCAAGCTTTAGTTCCCCTTTGCAGAAAAACTGATGTTTCTGGCCTAGGCAAATAAATGAATACATGCTTACCTAGAGATACTGCCAAAGCCTTAACCCTAAGAATACGGCACTGTCAGCGAACAGCAGTCCATGTATCATCTTTTTTTTTTTTTTCTTTTTTTTTTTTTTTTCTCAGTTTTAATGCATGGTAAGATTTGCGAGCTGTTATTGCTGTCTTAGTCTTCTCAAAGTAAGCCTTGCAGAATTATTATCCTGACTGAAAAAGTATTCAGCAAAATACTTTTCGTAACCCACAGGGTCTCTTCTGGATGTGGTGGGTTTTGGTTGGTTGGTTGGCTTGTTTGGTTTTGGTTTTGGTGGGTTTTTGTTTTTGTTTGAATATTAAGTTTTTCTATTTCATTGAATAATTTTATTTTTAAAACTAGAAATGGAAGTATATATAAACTATGAAATAGGTGGATCTTAGTTTTATAATTCATTCTTTTGACATGAACATACACAATAGGTCAGAGAAACCCTGGAAAGAGGGCATCTCAAGCATCCTCTAAGGAGGGTCCCTTCACCACATCTTGAATTTCCAACTTACTTTCTTCGAGGTAGTAGTTAGAAAAATAGGTTGCAAAATAAATTTGTCTCTTGTATGTGAAAGTGGTATTAAAATTTTCACAGCTATTCACATTTTTTATCTGATTTATTTCTTAAAACAAACTTCCAAATTTTCCACAAGTATGAATTAAAAATGTTAAGCAGATCTCCCCTAACCATCAGAGTAAGTTAAAGAATCCTTTAATTGGTAGCATTCAGAGTGACTGATATCTGAAATTAGGCACAGCCTTAAACAACAACGCATCCAGTAGTGACTGGAGAGTGACTGGAAGAGAAGCCATGCCTCTGAGCATACATATTGCCTCCTGCCTCCTCAGACAAGAACCTTACATAACAGAAATGCTCCTATAATGGATGTCTCAAAATTAAAAAAAAAAAAAAAAAAGAAAAAGAAAAAAAGAAAAAAAAAAGAGAGAAATGTGTATTAAATAGGCAGCAAGCTTCATGTCTTATCAGTTGTCATACCACCTAGTAGATTTGAATAACTAAGTGTAATGTTAATATCTGTCAACAGACTTCAGTTTATTTTTTCAGACTCCTAGAACTACATGGTAACTTTAGGCTAGGGTACAGTAAGAGAAGGGAACCCAGAGCTTTTATGAAAGTAGTTTGTAAAGTAGAGGAAAATTTCATCAGAAGAATATTAACTTCTGGATTTAAAATCACTACTGCAAAAGGAACGAGGAGAGAAATCTATTCTAATCTTATTATGACTTGACAAGACTATACATCGTTGAAATATAAGATGGGCTAATTGCATTAAAGCAATTACATTTGTGTTTTCTTAGTTTGCTGTAAAACTAATTACAAAAGAGCTTTTAATAAAATATTCTGTGGCAAAGCCAGTTCATCTTATATCATCTTTGTTACAAAATAAATAATTCTTGTGCTGTCTTTTTAAATTCTTAATCACACTCTTCATTTTGATTCTAGGCAAGAAACAAAGATGTTATATGTAACTGTCAGTCAAAGTTTTCTTTGTGAATAGTCCAGGGATGTGATGAAATACATCAGGATGTAGCCTGTGTGATTATATAAGAAGCTTTTTCACTATAGCGGGGGCAGTTTAGCTGTGATGTTCCTGTCTACCCAGCTATAACATGTCCTAAACTCTAAGGCAAAGATCATTTCCTAATTCTCCATTGAACCTTATCCCTAATGTTGTTCATCCCCATTGAGTCTCAAAATTGACATTTAAAGAAAATTGCCAGTTCTGGGGGTAAATTACAGTCCAAAATATTCTTAGAAATAATCTCAGACAGACCATTTTTCTACTGACCTAACAAGGGCAGTAGAAAAGAGATAAAAATGCATTGCCAATTTCATCCCTAAATTCTCAAATTAAGACTTAAAAAAGCTCTGTTGATTTAGTTACTCAAACTCCACAGCTTTTAATAGGAGCTGTATACATAAAATCCTTCTCTATCCTTTGTAGATTAGTTAGAGGATTTAATGAACAAAGGGAAATAGAAATGCACATATGCATGCAGTTTGGTTTTCTTCCTCTCTCAGGCTGATCTGAATATATGTAAGTGTCTTAGTGTCCTGTCAGAGACTTCACAGACCATCTAATATTCACAAAGCATTAACCAGAAACTTTTTAAAAATCTATTTACATATATATATATATTTTAAAAGTCTTAAAATTAAGGTTCCAAAGACATTTGACAATTTGCTGTGATGGTACTTGGTCCTGTGCAGCTGCAAAGACAATCCATGTTCTGGAGAACTTGTGTAGCAGATTGTTTGGGCCAGAACGTTATGTGATGATTTACCATTGCCAGCCCTGATGCTAAGTTCTGTCTACTAGCAATCTCATTAATTTCAGTGAAATAAAATGTTACTCCAAGTGAGCCACATTGTCAGAATCCGGGAATCCGGAGGACATTAAGTGCTAAGTCTGAAATGTTTTTGCTCAAGCATTTTATTTTTGCTGATAATTCTTGAAGTCACAGTGTCTTGAAGGAAAAAAAAAAAAAAGAAAGAGAAACATGTATAGATACCTTTTGCTTCATATCGGTTGAATTTGCCAGCATTGACTCATATCAACATGACAGGTCTTTGTAGTGTCATATGCAAAAGAGGTATTTCTTGCACTCCTGTGACATTTTATTGTATATCAACCCAAAGGGAAATCTCTCTAAAGACATTTTATATGCACATGGAAAATGGAGAGAGGATGGCTGCATGCACAGACGCTTAACGGGGGAGTCGTGTTCAGTGAGACTGCCTGCTTCACCTTCAGTAGGCTCCAAATGCAAGGAACATCACCAAGCCATCCTTTTAAATTCCCCTCCCAACCACCCTGGCACAGCGACTGCTTCTTGTTTTCTTCCCCTTGTGCTGCCTTCTGCAGTGTCCATGAGTGGCCGCCCCAGCTGCTCAGCAAGCTGTGCCTGTGCACTCAGGGACAGACTCCTCCAGGCTGGTGGATGTGTCATGCTCATGATGTCGGGGTCACGCTGCTCACCAGGCTCACAGCGAGGCAGGGATTTTTGTCATTTAAATTTGAGTATTTGCATCGATGCCTTCTGATCTTTGATCCTTTTGATACTGTATTTTGCCTAGTAACAATCTCTGGGCAATATATGGACAAGAAATTCAATATGTGGAAAATACTAATGGTGAAACCATAAAGAAAGTGTGTAGGATATAGGCAAATGATCTTACTGTACTTTCTGACCTGAAAATCTATGAAATCTTTTATATGGAGATGTGAGGTTGAAGAGTATATAAAGATCCTGTAAAACAGTTAACTCATCTGGGCCTGAGCTAGTTTTGTGGAGGAGGAGAGGCAGAAGGCGTGTATGGGCAGAAGGGTGAAGCCAAGCCATAGTGGGATGAAGGCCCTTAGGCGGAAGAGTGAAGTGAGAATTTGAAGATAGGGGATCAGCAGAGCAAAGGGAGGGCTGCTAATGGTTGAATATAGTTGCATTGATGCTGTCAGATGAGAGATGTGCAGAAAAATGGGTTGTCAGGAACAGTAAATAATATACAATGGCAGAAAGTGAGGACAGTGGAACCAAAAATTAAAGCTGAAAGAAAAAGGAGAAACAAAAGGTCAGCTGTTAAAAGCTGCAGCTGGTATGTAATATGCCAAAGACAAGATACCTGACAGATCCTTAATAGAAACTCTCAGAGCGGGTAACTCAGCAGTGCAGGTGGTAAATTGAGGAGGAGGCTGAGGAGCTGGGTGACAGCACAGCTGTTTGGGATGGAGTTGGTGGTGCTGCCATGCAGGCTTTTCAGGCAGGAGATCAATGGGATTTGCTTTTCTCCCTGAAGCCTGTTTTGTGGAATCCCAGTTTTCAACTTGCAAATAAAATACTTAATAATACACTAGTTAGAAAATGGAAAAATATATCAACTGGCGGAACAGCATAAGAAATGCTTTGTTTGGTAAGCTCATGGCTGGTGTTACGTGCAAGGGGTTAAACAAGATGTGGGATTCAGCTTTGAAATACCTGCCTCAGGTTGTTTTCTGTTTGTTTGTTTTTCTGGTCAGGCATCCTCATGAGGTTCCTACACAAACTCCTGATGGGTTTTATTGTTTTTAGTGGTCTAGTCTCTGGTAGCTGACAGCAGAAGCAAAACAGAAACCTTGTTGTGTTCCAGAATCCACCTGGGCTATTGATGCTTTCTGGCGAGAGATGTCAGTTACAGAAATCAGCTACTCTGACTTCAGCAAACCTTGTTATACTTAATTTTCATTCTGGAAAGAATGGGCATGAAGGTATAAACTGGCTGTGTCCTGAACTACCTGCAGTAACAAAGCAAGTCGGTCTCCTGAAACCTAGTTTAGATAGAAGTGATTCTGTGCTCTTTGTAAAGTGGGACATGAACTATGGGTAAGTAAATAGGAGATGTGGTTCAGCCTTGGGGAATTTGCAAGTGCCAAGTTAGCACAGCAGGAATAACTGTAGTGGGCTATGGGTGAAACTGACTCTTGTTCAGCCATATTTGGCAAGGAATCAGTCCCCAGATCAGTCAGAGCTAATTAACACTTTTCAAGATATGAATACTGAGCACTTGTCACAGTCTGCATCCTAAAAGTTACTCACTGAAATTATATAGTGAATTAATTGAAGCGGTACCTTTGAGAAAATTGTGTTTTCCAGGCAATTTGCGAACAGGTAAAAATTAAATTAATTGAATGTATGATTTGATAGGAACTATTCTCCCAATAATAATTTAAAAGTAGGAAGATTCTATTTTTACTTTTTCTGATTTCACTGGAAAAAGTTTGAAGTGTCCCTGCCACAGAAACAATCCCAGACTTGGCCACACTTTCCATTTTCTTTATCACCTTGCTAGGATAGGTGAAGTCTTGAGGCGTATTTGTGAAGCAAGCTATAGCTGCAATGTGTTAGGAGTTTTGTAATGGTTATTACACAATTACAAAACATCCATGTTACTATTTTTTGATTCACTTTCCCGTATTTTTTATTTACATTAGTCTACCATGTAACGTTAGAAGGTAAGATTGTCTCTAAGCAACACTCTGAAGCACTAATCTTTTAGTGTTTTTTAGATTTCTGCCTGATATCTGAAGTAATTCTACCTCAAAAAATATTATTAATATTAACAGCTGACTAACAATTTTAGAAGAGAGAAACGAAGCAATCTCCATCTTTCTCACTCTGTCCTTAGTGGTTAGTATAAAATTTCCATTTCCCCCATGTAATTTGTTGGGGTTTGCCTCAGAAAACAATTGCTCAGTCTTTATTAATGAACAGTTAGATTTAATAATTAAAAGTAACAGATTTAATAATTCAAGCAAACTGCAGTGAATTCTGACTTGACCAGATTGAAAGCGAATGTCATGTACCTCCCAGATGAGGTGTGTTCTGAATATGAAGGTATTTTCATTGTGCAACCTTGCACAATGCTTTTATTTTGCACAGTGCTTTTATTTTAATGTAAAAAATGTCTAACATGTAAAATGAAGTCCTATTTTATTGTACTTCTCTAAGGCATCTGATAGGATGTCACCTTAACAGTGATACTAGGTAAGTATATTTGTGACACCTGACAGCTTTTCACCTACTTTCCTCACAAGCTCTTGCCCCTGTGCAGTGCATGCTAGGTAGCTTAAGAAGCTTCTTGTCTGGGGAGAATTTTCTGTATTTAATGAATTCCTCCATCCCTGATGTTTTTATTCAATATATAGGCTACAGGAAGCATTTTTAGAAGTAGCTATTGGCCTCTTCCTTCTGAAATCGCTAGGCATTTTACTGTCCCTCTCTGAGTCATGCTAATGTGAATTCTTTTGAAACTCTTATTCTACTTATCTGTACAGGAAAAAAGGATTGTAGCCTATAAAGATAAAAGCTTTTTTTGGAGAAACACTGGAATCTCGATGTCACACTTGGGAAATTCTTATTAGTGCTATATCATACAGCTTTGGAGAGCAAAACCAGGTTGCTTTGCTGTCTCTGCCAAACTATCTGAGGAATCCTTAAGCAGCATAGAATAAATATCCTCAGGGCCTTTGAAAAGATCAGAGGTACTGTGACTGAGATTTGAGACCACAGTTTCTGAGGACCTTGATTCTTGAAGCTCAAATTATCATTATTTAATCTAAAAGCTTCCTCTTTCTGTGAGAACAGTTTTGATTTGTTACAAGGCTATAGAACAGTTTATTAAGGAACAATTAAACATCCTCTTCCCTTGCCCTCATCCTGCCGTGGGTGATTTGAATTATACCTGTCCTAATTAATTGCAGCAAGCTTGGGTTTATCATTCCAAAAAGATCTAAGGTGAGGAAAACCTTTTAACTGCTTTCCAACCACACAGTACAAATTCCCTTGCTCAGAGTCTAAAATACTTGTCTTTATTGACAAACAATACAAACCTGAATAATGCTAGCATTTCATTAACAGCCCTTGTATTTCAGCCGCAGCTTCTGACTGAATTGACATTATTCATGAAAGCTATTGCTTTCCTATAGACAGTAATGCAGGCTTAAACTAGGGACCATGCTGTGAGCTGTGCATCTTCTTCGTGGATGAATTATTCTACTACTGTGTGTTATGAAAAAGTCAGGCGCTGCTGAAAAAAAAGTAAAATGGGTTTCTTTTCCTGCCTTTTCTTAGATATAATTTGAGAAAAGGATGGAGATAGAAAGTATTCTTGTTCTCATTTACTTTTAAAGAAGCACATTAGAATGATCTATGTAGGTAAGGCAGATAAACCAACTTGCATGTAGTCTAGGAAGGCCAAAATAGTCTCGCGCCAGCTTTTTCATGAGCAGCTGTGGGGATGGCTTTCCAGGTACCTGATGGCTATTTGGGGAAGAAGGTGATGCTGATCTGTGCATGGTCTGACTGATGCTAGGTCTCTTCACCCCTGTGTTCCCAGATTCCCAACCTGAATGTTCATTTCAGCTGTTCTTAGCTCTGGAGTTTCTGCAAATATATATATATATATATATATATATAAATATTATTTAATTTGGTTCTTATTTTGATGGCTTTGATGAAGCCAAATTACCCTCTGATTTAAAACTGCTTCCCAGGTGTTGTATTCTTGCTGCCTTCACAAAATTTCAGGGGACAGGGGGTAGCTCCCAGCCCTGGGACATGGCTGAGGAAGGCAGGAGCTTAGCTGCCCCAAGAGCCTTTGCAGTTCCCTGTCCCTGGAGCACACAACCTGGCAGATCTGCCCCGAAGCCATGGATGTTCAGTTCTGATGTAAATCCGTGTGTATTTCCCTTTGACAAACTATGTAGTTTTCAAAAGATCTTCGCTAGTGAGATTTGTCAGATTAAATTATTTGGACCCACTCTATTTGTGTTTTCTGTAGAGCTTTTCTACTGAAAATATTTGGCAGTTGAAATTCTAGTATAATTATCTGCTTTGACAATACTGCAATAGGGAAGCCCAAGAAATTTTAATTTCTCTGCTACATTTCCAAACAAAGTCTAGTCTTTGCTAAATGCAAACAAGTCAGTACGTTTGTTTTTATACGTTGAATTTAAACCAAGTCAGCTCTAATCGCCTTGAGCTAAATTTTACATCAATGAAAGAGATGCAATATTTGTGAACTACATGACGGATGACAGAGGCCAACTTTAAATTATTAAACTTATTTTTAAGAGAAAGAAACTTCATAGACCTAAGGAAACACTGGAGCTAGATAAATGAGGCTTGCATTTCACTAACTGTTCAAAAACATTTTGTTGTTTCTAATGTGCACGTCATTCCAAGTCCATTTTTTCCCATGAGTCTCAAGACAATGTTGCTTTGATGAAGAGAATGGATCACCAGACAGCGCATGAATGCAGTGGGGGCTTCATACTCATAAAACTATCAGTGCGTTACAAAAACATATAAATAACTTGAAAGCTTTTATTCCAGCTGTAACCTTGGAATATGCTGATTTTTGGTTGCTGAGACTTATTTGAAGCTTCCAAAATTGTAAATTCAGAGCAAAATATATAATAATTTCAAGTTCTAATCTGCTATGGGATGTGATTTTACAATATTGTGCATGCATAAAACAGTTCTGCAGTGTTTTCTATTGACTGAGGTAGAACAAAAGAGCAAAGGCTGGATTTGCCATTATGCATTAGCTTCCTGCTTTGTTAGACACCGGATGTTACCCCGAGGCTGGACCAATAGCTTATTATTCTGAATCAATCTAATTGCTCCACCTTTCCATCAAATTCCTTGTTTTACTATTAGTGAGAATAAAAACAAAAGCTAGGCTTGAACTTTGCAGTTAGCTTTCCAGTTCCTGTAGCATGAGATGTGTTTTCCTGTTTATGTACACAACAACAGATTTTATTTGTGATTGTTGAGCCATCTAGTTCTCATGGTACCTGTGGATACTTATACAGTGGTAAGATTTCAATGTAGGTAGTGTGCACTTTCAGTGTGCAGAAGACAGTGGTGTACAGAAAGATCTACACTATAATCATTGTAATTTTCCTGTTGGTGGTATATGAAGAGCATTGGAGTCTCTCTAGACATGGCAAGTCATCAAACACTTAAGCCTTTCAAGTCAGGATTTGGTCATGCTCCTAATTCTTCTTCCTCAGAATAAAGAAATGGTTTGTTGAAGAAAAAAAAAAAAAAAGATATTTTCCTGCAAGTAAATAGCTTTGAGGTGGAGATAATATTAACAATCTTTTGTGGGTTCAGTTAACTGAAGAAGAATAACCAATCTCTGGTTCTCAAAATCAAATGTATTTTTTAAAATGTAAGTCAAGGTTTTCCAAGAATGCTTGTTTAGGCTTCAGTTTTGTTCTGAAGAAACAGAGCAGCCTCTGTAGGAAGGCTGTCTCCTGAATGACTTGTGCTGCTGTTTTGCCACCTGGATGCCATCATGGTCAAATGCAAAAATGCTGGAATAATGTCATACTGATTATTAGTTAGAATACAGCTGTGAAAATGTAGAGATGAATTTTGCCATATGAAATACACGGAAGGGAAACAGTTAATAAATCTTGAAATGTATTTGGAAGTGAAAATGCAAGGCTGAAGTGGTTAATTACTAAGAACAAATTCAACTTCTGCTTACATACACCAAATTTGGTGTGGGTCTAGGACTGCATTCGATAACGCATGGTGCTGATTGCTGAGTAGTTGCCATTGTTTCCCAGTAAATGATGATAGCTAGGAACATTTGGATGCATAAACTCATCACCTAATTTTATTAAAGCTCATAGCTTAGGCCAGAGACTGTCTCTTGGTAGGAAAGTTCAGAATGGGATGTTGATTATTTTGACGTTCCTAAAGAAGTGTGCATAAACTATTTCTCAAGACTTCATCTTGTATCTCATGCCCGTTCCAAATGAATTATAAGCAAATATCTGGGTTTCTTCTTGCAGTCAATCTCAGGCTTTCATGTCAGGCCACCCAAGAGGAAGCTTTGTGTGGAGGGGTTTTCCTAACCTCTGAACGGGTGTTCGAATGCTGAACTCAGGCTGCTCTGTTTGGAATTCAGTACTGCATCTGCCAAGAGTGCAAAAATGGTGTTACAGACATGTCTCTCCTCTCAGGGAAGTTCTTGCAATGAGTTATCTTGATAGATTTCATTAAGTGGGTTAAACATTGTATATTGGAATGTCATGTAAAATTTACTATCCATATGGGCTTGCTTTCATGAGAGATTTGCTTTGCTAGATTTTTTTTCAATATTTTATATTTTAATATTGCTTTCCATTCTAATAATGTAGATTTACAGAGTATCGAGGGTTTTCAGGGCACTGAAAGCTAAACCGTGCATATTACAAGGCAATTAATTTTTGAGGTATTTGGTAACTTCAGTTAGAGTTACTAATTGATGTACATAATTGCTTCATTATATGCAAATATATATTTGTGAAGTAATTACAGGGTATTACGTGAACCAGATAAACAGTGAAGAGAGAATGAATTCACATGTATGAATTTGACTGAAGTCTTAAAGTTACCTCCAGATAGAGGCCGTCTACTTTTAATTTCTTTCTGTTACACCTTGGTGTGGGAACATTTTGTGAATTTTTCTTTCTCCTGAATTAGTGATCAAACTAGCCACAAGAGCCATTGTAGAGTGTGTTTTTTTTTCTTCTTTCCTTTTAAAAATATTTTCTTCTCATGTCTTCCCCATCCTGAATAGTCTATAATTACCTGGATACAGTTATGAGAAACTTTATTTTTGGCAGGTAAAATGTTTGAAGAACAAAGCAAGACAGGAGCTTTAACGTTTACTAGCAACAAAAGTTTAACACCCTTGTTTTGTATCCCTCTCGGCATTATGATAATGAATTCTGTTTTGCAATTACCTATTCTCATCACAGGCTTTGTAATAGGAGCAAGCAAGCAGGCTGAAAGCCAGATATTTGGTAGAAAGTTCTACCATGTGCTCTGTAATGGGAATCCTTGGCATCTTTTTTTCCCCTAAGTGAAACTTCAGTGGTAGGAAAAAAGTGTAATAATAAACTGGCATGCTGTGATGAAGACGTGACATCAGTGATCATACCAAAGGGGTCACGTTTGAAGGTCAGTTTTATGAGGCTTATCAATTTCTGTCATCCAGATGAATGCAAAACAGAAATCTTATAAATCATGTTGGGACCCATGATGATCCCCGTGTAGTTCTGCCCAAATACGGAGCAACTTCCTGGGAATTTTAAGGAAGATGGCCATAGTGACTGTTTTTTCACCATCATTCCAAATGTGAAAATACGATGTTCGAGGCAGAGAGAGGGAGTGTGTGAGAAAAGGAGACAGAAAAAGAAAGTTCATCTTCTTCTGTCTCCATTTCCCTTTAGTGCCAGTGATGGGCCTGACAAATTTTAAAGCCTTGTGTCTTGCAGAAATATGGTGAGCGATAAGAAATTTATTGTACAAATGGCTAGATAGTGGTAGACTGAAACAACTGACACCTCCTTTTGGCCAAAAGCTTGGTAACAGGTGACACTGAAGATCTCAGTAAGTGTTGCTCTCCAAAAACTATTTGGGAGAGGGTTTTGAGACAGGATTTGAGACAGCTCCTCTCAGCTGTTTTTATTCCAACCTATTAATTGTATTGTAACCTACAAGCACATATTTAAAGAACACCTTGCTTCTGCCAAGGACTCAAGGCAGCTGAGCACGTCGACACACTGTTCCATGGGGAATTTAAATGTTCAAAGATTGCAGAAATACTGGGCAGCTTTTAATGGAGAGGCACTGAAAGTCTTTTGTGCTTGTCCTAATGCAGAAAGAAGTTTTAGTCAGAACTCTTTTCAGAAATGGCATTGTTTCCTACTTGGAAAAGCACTTATCTAGCAATGTAAATGATTTCTTTACTACTTCAAACAGTAGACCCTTTTGAAATGTAAATGAGGAAAATGGAGGTCTCAGCACTTGGAAGAGCTCTGATGATTCATTTGTTATGATGTACCTCCTTGCTGTGCTATACCTAAAGCCATAAAATGGGGCTGCCTTGCATAGTTTAGCTGCATCAGACAAGGAGATACCACATTTAAAAGATTAAGCTACAGGGATGTGTGTTGCTGTGGTTTATGGAAATTATTAGAGGGACGGACTGTGAAAGCCAGGAAGATTAAGTACTGGAATTTCTTAGGTTGCCATGATCCTCTGATTTTTCCAATGTATGTTTGCTGTGTGACATAAGGTCTGAAGAACTTTGGGTGGCTGCAGTTTGCTTTTTGAAGATATTTTGCTGATGATGCATTGGACCATTATAGTACAGGTGCTTATAATTTGTAGTGGTATCACTGTGTTTTCAGATGGATAGAGGTAGACTTATGGCTTTGAAATATCTATCACTATTTGTTACACCCTGTGAAATGATTTTTGGAGGAATTACCACAAATCCCTTAAATTTTGAGATCACAAAAACCCTGAAGTAATGCTAAGTCTGTTGAAACCTTTTCAAATTCAGTAGGCTCTGGATAATAATACTAGATGGCTTAGTACTGTGACTAGACCTAGTATCTCTATGCTTTGGGGCAATGTAGACAGCTCATTTAGTTGTGCTGCTTTCTTTTTACAAAATATACGCATAGGAAAAAAAAAATCAGGTAAGAGAATTTGTTTGTGTTGTGTTCATTTGTTCTCATTTCTAGTTCATTAATTTGTTCTCTCTAAGAACAGTTGGAATGTTAATCATAAAAACTGAGCCACTGACAGCAATGCCACTTTAATCTGCAACAGCAAGGAAAATTTCCAGTATTCCTCTGCATAAAAGTGGTTTTCTTTCTGTCATTGCACAGACAAAATTGCTATGGAGGCTTGCTCATGAACAGACATGGCTAAGACACTGTTATTCCTGACAAGAATCTGCCCTGTCAATTAGCAGTCAGCATGGCAGATACTGCCAGGGACAGAGCTAATGCACTGTGTCATGATTATTGTACTCTGCACATAAATTGAATGGGGAACAGTTAGTAATTAGCTCAAGCCAAATAGACTCCACACTTGTCTTCTTTTGTCATTAAAGTCCAGGCTGGTAATGAAAGAAGCTCCAGTAGTTAGCACAAAACCATGCAAAGGGCCTGACCGTGCTTCAAGAACACTTTTGCACATGCATTTTTGTTCTAATGGAAATTTGACTTGAGAAAACAATGGACAATGATAAAATATTTGAACATTAATAAGCAATAATATTTTTAGAAAGAAAATCAATTTAAGAAGCCTTTTTCTTATTGGCTAAGAATAATTAATAGAATAATTATATACAGGTTTATAGGTATGCAATCAGATACATGTATGCATGCGGCCCTCTGCCCCAGCTCGTAGGAGCAGAGCAGAAGAGAGCAACTTTGGATTTTAACTAATATCCCGCACTCCCAGCAGTAAGATTTTCAGAATTGCATTTTGAGCACCTTTTGGAGAAAAGCTACCTTTTGAAATCTTTAAAACATGTAAGGATGTTTTTTTTGGCTTTATTTTCTTCAATTTGATTTTCAAGAGTTTAAAAAAAAACAAAAACAAAAAAAACGGTTCTGCTGCTTGAAAAGGTTGGAGTTACACTTATTTTCATTTACTCAGTTTCAGGAACTACATAATAAATGTCTCAAAGCCTTAAAATTACATAGTGTAATCTTTTCATGCGTAACAATGCATGACCTGTAATAGGTCTGCTTTACCATCAGGACTAGAGGCTCAGCTGTTGGGAAGGTGTCCATGGCTTTCTGCAGGTGTTGCAGGGGTAGATACCAGACCTCAGACTTGCTTAAACATAGCAGATGTTTAAAGCAACACAGAAAACTTGCATAAAATGTTTGGTATTTGTTGCCTCACCAAACTTGGAGGGAAAGAGATACAGAAATTTTTATGAAATTTTCTGGACTCCAATTTGCTTGCACACTGGAATGCCTTCATTTTTTCAATTGTAGCACAGTTTTTTTTTTTAATTATTTTTTATTTTTTCTTCCCAGGGAAAGTTTTAGTTGATTTTGCTTATTTGTTTGATTGTTGTTGTTGTTGTTGTTGTTTTTTTAAATTTTTATTTTTTATTTTTTTTTTAAACTCATAAGAAAAGCCTGATAAGATTCCTTTCTGAGATAATCTATCTGTGCTTCCCAGGGCTGTAATGCAATTATACATACCATCCTTGTGCTTTATAACTTCTGCTTCCCAAACTAATGTGAAAGAACGTGATGCAAATTTTAGGGGGAGTATTTTTCTTTTTGTGCCTCAAAGTCGTTGCAGCTTGCTTCTTCACTCTGATAATAATGTTTACACAACAACCAGTACTAAAACACATCAAGTGTGTGTGCAGGGAATGCAATGCAGTGGTTTATCTATTTTGGCAGCTTGGCTATATTCTTTTTTTCTAAAAGTGCTATCTAAGCACGCTTTTCCCAGAGAGATCAATAGCTTCTTCATGTGTGTAAACTGATGTGTACAGCTTACAAAAAAGATATGATAGAGGAAAACTCTGGCATTGCTGATATAGACAAATTCATTAAGACAACAGTCTGTTTATCTGGTCTTATTGGTGTGTTGTAGTTATAGATCACCTATTATTATAGGAATTCATTGCTATTTCTATTCAAGTGATTTTCATCATTAGTTTTGTCCCTACACAGATAGCTGTAAATCAATTCTCCCAAGATTTAGAGGTATGTCAGGTTTAAAAGACAAAATACACCTATCATTTATAATGATAAAGACAACAATATGCAGCAGTAGTCAATGGACCAATAGTGTGAGGTCTCCAAGTACTAAGGGAAATCACCAGGACCAAAAAGATCCTGCTGAAGACTAAGACAAGGTCTTAGGCTTTAGAGCTGACTGTTGGGAAAATAGCAGGAATCTCTAGTCTATTGAATTGTATTTGCTCAAACCTGGTAAAGGTCACTGGGACTGAGGAGACCTCTTGGAGCTCCTGTGAGATGTGCATGGGATGGCAATCCCCTTTGTGGAGAAGTCAGAGCGGTTTCTAGAGCCACTGCTTTGGCTCCTTGCATTGGCTGAAGACACCAGGTGCCAAACATGTGGATGGCACATATTTGCTTTGTGGCAATCCACAGTCTGTTCAATGTTTCCAGGATTATTTGTATCTCTTTCCACATCTGTTCTTGTCCATGATCTTCAGCTGTGGCTCACACAAGTGCAGGTTTTTTTTTCTGTTTCAGAGGAACTAGTTTAACAGGGGTTACTTTTCCTCTGTGACCATATGAATAGCCAAACACATCTGTTTGTTAAGTTGATAAATAAATAAATCTCTGTACTTCTGACCTCAGTTTTCCTTTTATCTGAGCAGGTTGCTGCTTTTCTCTCACACCAGGCTCAAGATTTAGATGGACTAGCACTCTGCAAGCAAAATCTATTTAGATAAGTAATAGGAAGAATAATCTATCAATGATATTTCTATTTTCATATCTCTCACAGAAGTTTTTAGTGGTATTTTTTTTTGTCAGATTTATTAGGCGGAGGGATGCAGAGATGATGGAAAACTACTGGAAAGGTAGGTGATGTGAGCAAGAAGTAGCTGAGTGAGATTCCATTCTCCGTTGCATTGGTGTAGGTCAGAGTAACTTCAGTGCCTTCAGCAAAGTGTTACTGCTGGTGTATGGGCACATAAATGAGATCAGAAACTGTTCCTCTTTGTTCAGGATTATAATGCCAAGGTATCTCATACATTACATATAGAAACCACCTGTCATGCTAGAATCAAATCTCTTTTATTCAAATGATGCTCTTGAGTTCAAAAAATACAAATGTTGATAAAATTCTCACAATCTACCCAGGGAGGAAAGCAGATAAATATTATCCCCCATATTTTGCAGAAAGTAAAGATGAGACTTAAAAGAAAGAGTGATTTCCCTGAGGAAAATACCCTGCCTGCCCCTCTTTTGAAATTGTCACTGTATGATATGAAACAAACGGTGCATTGTGATGAATACTGAAATGGGGAGTGATGCCATTTCTTGCATTTAATGCTGTCATTGGCTCTAAACTGTGTACTGAAATGTTATTCATCTGTGTATTTGGAAAGGAAAATGGATAGAGCTCATGCCTTCATATGGAAACTCGTGGATTTTTATATTCTCATTGAAAGGATTAGATGGTTGCCCCAGTGTGAGCATGATGGTAAGGAATCAAACTGGTTAATGACACTGACGGGAGTGACTCATGCTCAGGGAAGCTGGGGCCCCAGCTGTGCTCCGGGGAGGTGTCCGCTCTGCTGAAGGGACAACTGCCACAGAGGGGCATTGTCTCCATTGTGCAAAGACACAGCGGTGGTAACTTCTGGTGCTAATTTTAAGCTGTCTTGGAAACTATCTCGAGTAGTTTTGCAACTTGCTCTCTTCCTTAGAGGGAATGCATTTCCCTTACCACTTAAGAAACATTATGAAAAAGTAAGGGTCTTAGATTTTATCTTGAATTTAATATTTTGTTTCTAACAGTAAGTGCAAATAACAGGAAAATGTAATGGAAGGTTCTAATGCTTTTATTATGCAGTAAGAGTATACATTTAAAAAACAACAACAACAACAACCTTTCTTTAGTACATCAGTGAAAGTAGCTCTTCAGCACAGGTGTTTTTGTAGTTATCAAGTCACTTTCCAAAATTTTATGTAGTTAATGGCTGGCTGTACCAGGAAACCTTCACACCAGATAGGAAAGCATAAGTGACATTGTGTTAAAACAAGTAATTTTTCACAGCAGCCTGGATTATATTTTCATTGCTCAAATAATACATATTTTTGTTTAAACATGTACCAATGTTCAGGCGTTTTGAATGGAAATAAATGAGTGCTGATGGAATTTCATGGTACAGGAAATAAAGATTTCTATGTTTAGCACTTCCACAACTGCATTACCTAAAAGAACAGAGTGGTTTTTTTCCTTTCTTGTCCGCTGTCAATTTTGATCAAAGTCAGTGGAAGCAGCAGTCCAGTGCTGCTGTTTTGGACATCAGCTGTTTGTTTTTCTGAAAGCTTTTGATTGTAATCATTCATGAAATGGCTTGAGCATCAGGCACATGGATGCAAGTATAAGGGTTGATATTCCAGATGGCATCCCCTCAGAATTTATTGTCTCATCTACTGCTTTATTTATTTAGCCCTGTTTTTTTTATTTATTTATTTTATTTATTTATTTATTTATTTTTCCTTCAGATGAGATCTGACAGATGCTGGTTTATCTGAAGTGTTGACAGATTCTGATTTAATTATTGTCTATGTTCTTCTAGGGAAAACTTTACGGGTGTTATTTTGAATAAGATGTTAAAGGAATTAGAAAGCTGTGTTATTAAGGAAAGCCAAAATACATTGTAACTGAGTAAAGGTTCTTAATTTTGGCAATACATTCAAAAAATGGCAGCTTGCTATGCTGGTCTTTCAGATGGCAAAACGGATAACATTTTATGGAGTAACTGTTCAGTTAATGACTAGGGTTTTAGCTGTCTTCCAGAGCAGGTAGGGAAGGGCAGAGTGAAACAACTGAAAGAGCTGATATCCCCAGCTGCTTGCTGAGGAACAGGTATCTTGGCTATCTGCTGCTTTGCAAACAGGAGCAATTAAACCATTTGCATGCTGAAGTGTGAATGGTTCACTTAGTGTGAACTCATTTTTTGCACACACAGTTCAGCCCTAAACTGGGCTATTCATGGATTTGGCAATGGAATTAACCTTGAAGTAACTGTTTTCTTTTCTAATCAGACGGGAACGCAAGCAGTAAGCAATGAGCTTTGGTTTGTTTGCCATGATAGGTGCAGCTGGCAGCTCCTGCTTCCCCATGCGTGTAAACCCATATGGTCATACAGGCGCTCACAGAAATCTGCCAGGGTGACAAGTGAGTCTGGCAAAGAGTGAAAAATTGGAAAGCTCACTACAATTTAGCATGACAAGGTCTCACATGAATTCTTTGGGGAATGATTTGAGTTGAAGCTTAAATTTTAATTTGATGGCATTGTATTTAACTAAGCAGCAACAAAAACTTTGCATTCCTACACTGGTTCATGGCTCAAAACAGAGGCCAAATCTTTCAAGGGCTCTTACAGTAACACTAACATGGTAGATCGGGCATCAAAACTGTTGGATCTAGAGCTGCAGGAAACTGATTGATTTCCCCTCATCCCTTCACAAACCTGGATTAGAGTAGCTCTACAACAGGCCAATCAACAAGAAATATTGGCACTTCTAACAGCATTGCAACCTTTTATTATCTCCACCTGCACCTCTTGACATTCACAGCTCCTGCTAGGAAGTGTGGGATAATGTTCAGAGTACAGGAGCGTGTGGTAGGCTCTGGTGCCATGCAATTAGTGTAGTACTTTCCAAATAAATGTTTAATCTAGTAGAGCTCTTCACTTGGGGATGGGGAAGTTAGTGATCTGTGCGAATGCCGAGCTACCCTATACCATAGGGATAGAGTTTTATTGTTTTTTTCAAAACGGCCATATGGATGTATGGATACATTTTAAAGTTAGAATGCTGTTTTTGTTTTCTGTCCCTGGGCTTGGTCAAGCTGTATCCCAGGTGCTTCATCAAGTGAACTGGTAAACTAACTCTTTTCTCCATCTAACTGCATTGGACGTGTCTTGACAGGCTTTACTGATCTCATCAATACTGGCAAATTTTAGAGAAGGAGCACAGTGTGATCCTTGCACTATCCAGTCCGTCGTGTTTTCTTGTCGGATGCTCAGCTTGTGTGAACAACGCCAGCTCCTTTGAGTTCAGTGAAACAACCGTCAGCTGATGAGTGTATCACTTCTTGTCCTTGACAAAGCAAAATGGAATTTCTAAGGCTCCTATGCTAATCAATAGAGCTACACAATCCTCTGCTGTATTTTCTTTAGAATATATTCAACATGGTGTGCAATGAGCTAAAGCTAGGTTCAAATTCTTTTGTGAGTTATAGCAATGTAGATCCAGATTAACAGCATTACTTTTATTGGAGCATCTGTATCAGTACACTGGAGAGCAAAATCTCTCTTGTTCTGTTGGAGCTAAGTATTAAAATAAAACATCAAAATTCAGCTAGAGAAGTTGTTAGGTATGAAAGGAAAAGCAGAGGGGAACCATCCACATTTTTTTCTTATAATATTATAAAGTGCTAAAGCCATTCCCATTTGTACTGACCCCAGAATATTAAGTTTCACAAACGTGTCCTTGTTTTTATCACTGTCATAGTAGAAAAGTAATAAGAAATAGAAAAAAAAAGTAAGTTTAATGTAGAAAAGGAAGTGAGGACTGATGCAGTTTCTGTTTTAATACATGTTTTGCTCTACATTTGTATTATCCACTCCTCTTTGTGCTACCTGTCTCTCTGGTTACAGCAGGTGGTTTATATCTCCTCAGACTTGTTTTGAATATATCCATCACCTTATCTAAAGACATGCCCTTATGCACAGAGGCTTTCATCAGTATCAGGCAGATTTTGTTTTCGCTCTATTTGCAGAACAGTGTGAACAACTCAGCTGAGCCCAGTGAAATGTTTCAACTTCCCTAAAGCAACCTGTAACAGCCTCTTCTGCCTCTTGGTGAAGCTTCTAAGGAAAGCTTCTACTGCTTGTTGCAATATCCAGACCTGAAGAAAGATGGGTAATAAAACCAGCATTTATATTAGAGGAAAATCACTTACAAAGCTGGTAAGAGTTGTTTATTGTAGCTAGCATATCAATTTTCAGCAGCTAAATGCTTAGGGGGGAATGAGAGACAAAAACAGCTAAAGAAATTCTTCCTTGGCCTATTGCTGTGGTTTTTTTGAGTGGTGTTAAGCAGAGCCTCCGGTTTCCAGGCCTCTGGGATGAAAATGGACATTCCCTTGCTGTGCTGTCTTGCAGGGCAGGAAATTTCTGTCACCCCTTTAATTCTTTGAAGATTTAGCTGCTTTTTGTGCTTACAGAGGGTGATGGGAATTTGAAGAATAGGCAACTGATACCTTTTCCCATTCCTTGCACAAGAGGAGAAATCTGGGCCTGTCAAGGGAGATCTGCATTAAGAGGCATTAAAATAATGACAGAAATGATTTTGATACAGTTTACACCTGATGGTCTCCATTGCATTAATGCTAGCGTGTAACAGTGTTACAGGAAAGAGTGCCAGAACCTAAAACTTCTCAAATGATATAAACAGGAAGCACTGACAGACTTTTGGGGGCTAATTTGAGAATTCATATCTGTCAGGGACAAAAGAATATGAGCTGTGCAACATTTGTCTAAGACATTTCTTTTCAGCTCCTTGTGGGGGGAACTGGAGTTCTTTTCACTTGAGCAATGTTAAAGCAGAACAAAGAACCCAACATAAACAGTGTACTGGTGGGAACAAATCCTCTTTGGCAGACTGGGGCCTTCTCCTCTACTGTTGCAGGTTTTCCCACATCCATTTAATTTTTTATTTCAATAAAGCTGTAGCTACCTGGGAATCTAATGCCGGGCTAAGATATGCCCCATAAATAAATATACCTCTCCACTGAAGTCAGTAGAAGTGGCCTGATTTGATTCAGGAGATGAATACAGGATGAGCAAAAATGTTAGGATTGATTTTTACATGAACTTCTATATTGGAATTTTATGCCAACTTTTATTTTCACTTCTGTCAAGGCAATCTCAGCTGACATTGAGTTGATAATAATAAAGAATTTGACTCTCTTCTATTGATGGAGAATTTAATTTGGGAGAAAATAAAACATTAAGATTATGTTGGGACAACAGCTCCTAACCTAATTTACTGAAAGCTTTACTTAAATAGAATAAAAATCAATGACATTCATTCTGCCTAATCAGTCTTTTGTTCCTAAACTGATGGAATAATTGATAATGGCAATAATACAATATTTGAAATAAGAATTAATAGGAAGAGCATCTATCCCATCACAATGGGAATTTACTGAGGAGTTAGCTCTGTAGGCTCTCCTTTGTGTAACTTCAAATGTTGTAACTTCAAATGACCTGAATGCAGGTCTCATGAAGAAATTAAAATGAACACTAAGCAGAAGCCTATTCAGTTTAGCAGATGGAGGATTTGGAGGATGCTGCTTCTTTGGGGAATGTGTGGTCCTTGGAAGATTTGTTCCTCAGCATGGTTTTGCTATGGAGCAAAAAGTCCAATTTAAATAACTCTGTAGACACTTTTTAATTTATGGACTAGTCTCTGAATTTCTTTAAAACAATACCACAGAATTTTCCATGCCACTCTTTCATAGTGAAAAGAGAATTGTTAATCTGGACAGGTAAAATTCTGGACTTTGGAGGTAATGCTTCCAGAACAATAATTTGATCAAAACATTCTCAGTTCTGTTTATGAATCTGGGAATATATATCAGCTGAATTTTGCCTGTGATTTTAATATTAATGGAAACAAGAATAAGAATCTGAGAGACTCAGAGATCAGTATATCCAGATTCCCCAGAACATTAAAAAAGGGACGCAGGGAAGAGGGAGTTCAGAACGATCCTCCTCCTCTTCTGCTTTTTCATTATGACTTATGCATAAGCCTTGTTTTCTGCTCTCTGAGGAGAAACACAGGAGTACACAGGAAAATGTGCACTCAATTTCTAGGGAGTGGCACACTTTCTGTTTTTAAATTATTTGAATACCTACAAGCAGAATGTTTGGTAAAGGTCAGTCAAATCTGCCCAGATGTTTCATTGGTGTATTCCTTAAGATTTTGTCCAGCCTTACCTAACGATAACTTTCAGTAAGATTATTTGTTCTATACAGTGTATTTGGTATAAGACTAAACTTGTGATCTCAAAAATAAATAAATCACTAATTAAAAACAAAACAAAAGCAAAAAATAATAGCCCTCCCCTCCCCCCCCATCTTGTTCAGACCAGCTATCACCTGTAATTTATTAAATGCTTGATGTTAGGCTTTCAAACCCTATTTTAAATTAAGTTTAGTGAGAAGCCAACACAGTATTACAATGAAACAATGCTGGCTGCTAGTGAAAGGATCCACGTGTCGCTAAGAGCTAATGCAGTAAAGCACAGTACATAACAGAGGAATATCTACTCAGCTGGTTGTTGTTGTTGTTGTTTTTTGATTGCTGACATTACATGTGAAAGACTATTCACTTATTGGTGGCAATTTATATACAGACCAGTGCCAATACAATGCAACTAAACTGTCTGTTTCATCCATTCATTTATTTTTCCTGAGGTTTGGAAAGCAAACTCATGACCAGTATTGTTTATGAAAGCCTCTACTTATGAAAGCCTCTACTTCTTACTAAAGCCTCTTCACATGCTGAAAATCGCAGGGTCAGGATAGTGTCAATTAATGGTTGGAGGATTTCTCTCAGTAAAAGTGTGAGAAAATATTTTAGTCTAAATATTTTAAACTAAAATATTTTAGTTTAATATTTTAGTGTTTTTCTACTTCCTTCTTCCTATTAACATACTGTTTTAGAGTTTTATGATTAATTTGCATTGGATGAGTACAGATCTTATCACCAGAGTAAATAAAATTATCATCATGGATTACATGACATTACAGGTGAAACAGACTATTCACTTATTGGTGGCAATTTATATACAGACCAGTGCCAATACAATGCAACTAAACTATCTGTTTCATCCATTCATTTATTTTTCCTGAGGTTTGGAAAGCAAACCCATGACCAGTAATGTTTATGAAGCCTCTACCTCTTATTAAAGCTTCTTCACATGCTGCTCTTGTTCCTCCTCTTTCAGCCTGACCATTGTTCCTATTAAAATGGTCAGCTTGCTGCACCAGGTGCTGGGGTGCTGGCGCTGCTTGGGTTTGGGAAGCTTTGAACCCAGCAGATCTATCTCTCTGTCTGACTGACCAAATTGAAATCGTGTGATTTTAAAGGTGTACTACCAGTAGGAGGTTGCTCAGCATGGGACACAAAATACACATACAGATTATTTTTCTCCCCCATTTGATCCAGACTGGGAAGCAGGCTGCTCTATAGAGACATTGCAGTATCTCTAGCCAGTCTGCGGTTAGAACAGTTGCTGTCGTTTTCTTGCCCTTTCACCACATTCAGATAGTCAATGAGGGCTTATTCAATTAAACTGCTGTGTGTGTAGAGGAAGCTGTGCTAGCACCTGCCACCAGATATGGCTCATCTACATATGCAGGCTGCCAGAAAAGGCATTTTGCTGGTTCATGGAGTATGAGAAATTCGCAATAGAAAATGCATTGTTGTAGCACTTTTTCTTTCAATGTGCAAGTGAAACACTTTCACAGATTTCAAAGTGTGCTTCAAATAATATCTGAAAAAGCTGCTAATGTAAAACTTGTCTTTCTCTGAAGCCCTGGAAAATCTTTCAAGTCTTATGGTAGCATAAGGGGAGAAGTTACTGATGCATTTAATCCATGTCTTGTGTAAGGTGTATACAAAAGAATAAATAGATATCTGATACAGGACAGATACTTCTATTGAGCTTTGTGGGGAGGGAACCAAGTGAGTAGTTCAGGATGTTAGGAAGTTTTTTTCAGAGCAGATGACCTGTGGACTCTGAGCTGCCACCCCCCACCCCCACCCCCCCCAGCTTTGATGACAGGACACCAGTGACCTGGCTTTGGCTCCCAAGTCCAATTTTGAAATGTGAAGTAATACTTTTATATTGTCTTTGCATGATACTTATACTACATCTCTCACAAAGGTTTCATTATGGTGTAGCTTCAGTAGAACATATCCGCCGGTTCTACTGTAAAGCTTTCAGTACAAAGTAAATTGCTATATTCCAGGAAATTATTGCTTCCCTTCTCCATTTCCTCCTCTGGACAAGTGAGCACAAGGGCTCAAAGGGGACTAGCAATGCTGTGAAGGGGATCGAAGAAGTTGAGAAGTTGAGGGTAATATCAGTCAACGAACTAGTTGCTACTCTCTTCCTAAGCCCCTCCAACAGCGAACTCATTCATCATATGTTTAGTCATACAAGAATATTGGGCTGTATATCTTAGATGAAAGTTATAGTCTTATCTGTTGTGTTTGTCTCTTTAGATCAGTTTTCTATTTCTTTGTGCTAAATAATAATGATAATAAATACACTTTAACCATTAGTATTAATGCAGAAAGATCATAATATAATGTCTGGATGTTGCATTTTCCTCCCAGAGGCACACAGCAGTGTCAGAAGCACAGGGCTGTTATGTTTGCAGAGTGGGAACCTAGAGGAAGGGAAGCCAGTAAACTGGGAATTCCTGCTTAAAAATAAATTGAATGAGTGAATAAAGAAAATCGGTAAGGCTTCAACTACAAATACCCTCTAATTTAAATTTGCATCAACATAAAACTTTTAAGAATTATTTTGATAACTTTAGATAAAAGATTTTTGTTTTAAGGATGATTAATTCATATTGCTTTATGGGTAAGGAAAAATTGCAGGGTCAGGATAGTGTCAATTAATGGTTGGAGGATTTCTCTCAGTAAAAGTGTGAGAAAATATTTTAGTCAAGTGTTTTTCTACTTCCTTCTTCCTATTAACATAGTGTTTTAGAGTTTTATGATTCATTTGCATTGGATGAGTACAGATCTTATCACCAGAGTAAATAAAATTATCATCATGGTGGTTAAACTAAATTACACATGTGAGAAAAACAATGGACAAAACAAAGAAACAGGATTTATAAGCTGTTTTAGAGTGGGAAGCACTAAGAACAACTGTGTTGCTTAATGTTTTTTAATTTTGTAAGGAAAAATATAACTTCTAGCCCGTACGTAACACCTCCTCAGCAACAGCAGTTAGCGAGGTGATAATGGTCTCCACCAGGCACGGTGCGCTCTCCAGGAAGTCGGTACGCACCCAGACTGACTACCCATTAAAAAGTGCAGCGGTTCAGGCCACCGGATGCAGGGAGTGTCTGAGCCTGTTGCTGCCATCGGTGGGAGGCGGAGAAACTGTGTGTGTGAGGTGTGAGCAGGTGGATGACCTGGTCCGCATGGTGGCGGAGCTCAAGGAGGAGGTGGAGAGGTTGAGGGATATCAGGGAGAGTGAGCGGGAGATAGACTGGTGGAGCAACTCCCTGCAGGGCCCCAAGGAGAGGTACCGGGGTGAGACACCCCAAATGGGGGTGGACCCCCTGCCCTGTCGTCGTCAGGCAGAGGGAGGGGATCTGGGAGTTGAGGAGGAATGGAGACAGGTCCCTGCTCAACATCGCAGGCAATGCCCTCCCCTTCCGGCCCCACCTTCCCAGGTGCCCTTACGCAACAGGTTTGAGGCCCTGGAGATTGAGAGACCAGTGGGTGAGGAAGAGGTAGCAAGTGTACCCAGGAGGATGCCTAGGGCGAGGAGGTCGACTCCACGCCTCAGGACTGCCTCCACCAAGAAAGACAGAAGGGTGATTGTTGTGGGAGACTCTCTCCTCAGGGGAACAGAGGGCCCTATTTGTCGGCCTGACCCTACCCGTAGGGAAGTCTGCTGCCTCCCTGGGGCCAGGGTCAGGGACGTTGCCAGGAAGCTTCCCAACCTGGTTCGCCCCTCTGACTATTATCCTCTTTTGATAGTCCAGGCAGGTAGTGATGACATTGAAGAGAGAAGCCTGAGGGCTATTAAACGAGACTTTAGGGGACTGGGACGGTTAGTGGATGGAGCGGGAGTGCAGGTGGTGTTTACGTCCATCCCTACAGTGGCAGGGAGGGGTACAGAGAGGACACGAAAAGCCCACCTGTTAAACACGTGGCTCAGGGGCTGTTGCCAAGACAGAAATCTTGGGTTTTTCGACCATGGGGCACTTTACTCGACACCCGGCCTGATGGCCGCAGACGGGTCCCTATCTTTAAGGGGAAAACGGATCGTGGGCCAGGAGCTGGCAGGGCTCATTGAGAGGGCTTTAAACTAGGTAAGAAGGGGGATGGGGCTGAAGCAAGGATTGCTGGAGCTGTGCCAGGGGGAACAATAGCAAGGCCGGGGGATAAGGCAATGGCCCAGCTGAAGTGCATCTACACCAATGCACGCAGCATGGGTAACAAACAGGAGGAGCTGGAAGCCATCATGCAGCAGGCAGGCTATGACTTGGTTGCCATCACGGAGACGCGGTGGGACCACTCTCATGACTGGAGTGCTGCAATAACTGGCTATAAATTCTTCAGAAGGGACAGGCAGCACAGAAGTGGTGGTGGAGTGGCTCTCTATATTAGAGAGTGTTTCGATGTTGTAGAACTCAAGGCTGGGCATGACAAAGTCGAGTCCCTTTGGGTTAGGATCGGCAGGGCCAACAAGGCTAGCGTCCTGGTGGGGGTCTGTTACAGACCGCCGAACCAGGACGAGAAGACGGATGAGGAGTTCTACAGGCAGCTGGCAGAAGTTGCGAAATCGTCAGCGCTGGTTCTCGTGGGGGACTTCAACTTCCCTGACATATCCTGGAAGCACAACACAGCCCAGAGGAAGCAGTCTAGGAGGTTTCTGGAGAAAGTGGAAGATAGCTTCCTGACACAGCTGGTTAGTGAGCCTACCAGGGGTGGTGCCCCGCTAGACCTTCTCTTCACAAACAGAGAAGGACTGGTGGAGGATGTGATTGTCGGGAGCTGTCTTGGGCAGAGTGACCATGAAATGGTGGAGTTCTCTATTCTTGGCAAGGCCAGGAAGGGGACCAGTAAAACCACTGTATTGGACTTTCGGAGGGCTGACTTTGTGCTGCTGAAGACACTGGTTGGTAGAGTCCCTTGGGAGGCGGTTCTGAAGGGCAGAGGAGTCCAGGAAGGCTGGGCGCTCTTCAAGAGGGAAATCTTAATGGCGCAGGAACGGTCTGTCCCCACGTGCCCAAAGACGAGCTGGCGGGGAAGAAGACCAGCCTGGCTGAACAGAGAATTGTGGCTTGATCTTAGAAGAAAAAAGAGGGTTTATAATCTTTGGAAAAGTGGGCAGGCCACTAGGGAGGACTATAAGGATATCGCAAGGCTGTGCAGGGACAAAATTAGAAAAGCCAAAGCTCATCTGGAGCTCAATCTGGCTACTGCCGTTAAAGGTAACAAAAAATGTTTTTATAAATACATCAACACGAAAAGGAGGACTAAGGAGAATCTCCATCCTTTACTGGATGAGGGGGGAAACTTAGTTACAAGAGATGAGGAAAAGGTGGAGGTGCTTAATGCCTTCTTCGCCTCAGTCTTTAACGGCAATACCGATTGTTCTCTGGATACCCAGTACCCTGAACTGGTGGAAGGGGTTAGGGAGAGAGATGTGGCCCTCACTATCCATGAGGAAATGGTTGGTGACCTGGTACGGCACTTGGATGTGCACAAGTCGATGGGGCCGGATGGGATCCACCCGAGGGTACTGAGAGAACTGGCAGAGGTGCTGGCCAAGCCACTTACCATCATTTATCAACAGTCCTGGCTACTGGGGGAGGTCCCAGTTGACTGGCGGCTAGCAAACGTGACGCCCATCTACAAGAAGGGCCGGAGGACTGACCCGGGAAACTACAGGCCTGTCAGTTTGACCTCAGTGCCAGGGAAGCTCATGGAGCAGATTATCTCGAGAGTCATCATGCAGCACTTGCAGGGAAAGCAGGCGATCAGGCCCAGTCAGCATGGGTTTATGAAGGGCAGGTCCTGCTTGACGAACCTGATCTCCTTCTATGACCAAGTGACGCGCTGGGTGGATGAGGGAAAGGCTGTGGATGTGGTCTACCTTGACTTCAGCAAGGCATTTGACACCGTTTCCCACAGCATTCTCCTCAAGAAACTGGCTGCTCTTGGCTTGGACTGGCACACACTTCGTTGGGTTAGAAACTGGCTGGATAGCCGGGCCCAAAGAGTCGTGGTAAATGGAGTCAAATCCAGTTGGAGGCCGGTCACTAGTGGCGTTCCCCAGGGCTCGGTGCTGGGGCCGGTCCTCTTCAATATCTTCATTGATGATCTGGATGAGGGCATTGAGTGCACCCTCAGTAAGTTTGCAGATGACACCAAGTTAGGTAAGTGTGTCGATCTGCTCGAGGGTAGGAAGGCTCTGCAGGAGGATCTGGAGAGGCTGGACCCATGGGCCGAGGTCAACTGCATGAAGTTCAACAAGGCCAAGTGCCGGGTCCTGCACCTGGGGCGCAATAACCCCAAGCAGAGCTACAGGCTGGGAGATGAGTGGTTGGAGAGCTGCCTGGCAGAGAAGGACCTGGGAGTGATGGTTCACAGTCGGCTGAATATGAGCCAGCAGTGTGCTCAGGTGGCCAAGAAGGCCAACAGCATCCTGGCCTGTATAAGAAACAGTGTGGCCAGCAGGGCCAGGGAGGTGATCGTCCCCCTGTACTTGGCTCTGGTGAGGCCGCACCTCGAGTCCTGTGTTCAGTTTTGGGCCCCTCGCTACAAGAAGGACATGGAGGTGCTTGAGCGAGTCCAGAGAAGGGCTACGAAGCTGGTGAGGGGCCTGGAGAACAAGTCTTACGAGGAGCGGCTGAGGGAGCTGGGGTTGTTCAGCCTGGAGAAGAGGAGGCTCAGGGGTGACCTTATCGCTCTCTACAGGTACCTCAAGGGAGGCTGTAGCAAGGTGGGGGTTGGTCTGTTCTCCCACGTGCCTGGTGACAGGACGAGGGGGAATGGGCTAAAGTTGCGCCAGGGGAGTTTTAGGTTGGATGTTAGGAAGAACTTCTTTACCGAAAGCGTTGTTAGACACTGGAACGGGCTGCCCAGGGAAGTGGTGGAGTCACCATCCCTGGAGGTATTTAAAAGACGTTTAGATGTAGAGCTCAGGGATATGGTTTAGTGGGGACTGTTAGTGTTAGGTCAGAGGTTGGACTTGATGATCTTGAGGTCTCTTCCAACCTAGATGATTCTGTGATTCTGTGATCCTTTAAGGAAAATATATTTATATATGTAGCAAGGTGTGATCACGCTGAAACTTCATAAATATTACGTATACTAGCTAGAGCTCAGGCACTGGGATCCTTCACCAAAACGTGATCCTACAAATCCATCAAAGCAGGTCCAGTGCTCTTGCTGAGCGGACAGCAGAGTTGCTTGGGTGAGTTATTAGGGGGACAGCTGCTAGATGACAGATATCTCTGCCAGTGCTCACATTTGGTTTTCAAGGTAATTGCTTTTGAGCACTTGTGGAGTTGGGATACCTCTTCTGCAGCATTTCTTTTTAGTGTGCTGGCCTGTGCAATAACTTTTAAAAAGTTCTGTGTTCTTATTTAACAATTTAATGTTATCCTTCTTTCCTATGTTGTTATTGAATTGCCTGATATCCCTACAAGACTGTTCAGAGACTAGAATGGAAAGCACACCACAATACATTTTTATTTTATTTTATTTTAAGGTTGGTATTTATGACGGTCATGAGATTTTACATTCTAAAGAATTGTGGCATCTTGAATATCTGCTCTCCTTTGTCACTCCCTGAATCCAAACCAGACTTGAGGCCTCGTTTCCATGGAGGCAATGCTTTTTATTAAGGATATTTCTTCTACAAACAGACTTGTCAATTCTCACGCCTTTGGTTCAAACTTTATAGTTTTAGGCCTTATCTGGAGCTTTTATGTTCTATCTTTGATCTTCTGGCAGAAGGCTTTACATTGTAGGCTAAGGTTATGATGTTTGCATATTTTACTTGTCAGTTGCTCTGTGAACAGCAAGTAAGAGATGAAAAACTTACACCACAGTTCCTTCCTTCACACAGTGGTATTACAAGTCCTCAAACATGGACAGACCATGTTTTTTTATTTCATTACTCCTACTACTTGCACGTTCTTCAAAGTATGTATATCTACTGGCAAACACCTTAAGTTACAGGTAGACTCCTCCCTTGCTCTCCCTCAAGATAAACCAGAGTTGCAGAGGATTGATCTGGAAAAACATCTTTCTGACAACCCTTTTCCCAAAGAATCCTTTAGATTTCTTCATTTATTTTATTTTATTATTATTATTTTTTTTTTTTTTTAGTAAAGGTTTAATATTTCTGCAGTTTGGGTAGAAGCACAGTAAGATTTGTTAGGCCAGAAGGCTCTATCAGATTATAAAGTCACATGGTAGCAGATTATTTCACCCATTATACCTCTTTGCATTGCCAGAATTGTATACATAAGTTTTGTTGCCAGAATCATGCAATTCCAGCAGGCTTTCAGGTTGTGACAGATGGGAATCCACCATTGCTAGCGATAAATTTTTGCAGCGGCTAATTCCCTCTGTGCTTATTTTAGCTTTCCTTCGTTCATCACTCTTTCTTTTTCTGCACTATAGTGGCCTTACACCATGGGTTTTCTTCCTGCAAATGGGGCTATATTTCTTGTTCTGGGCACCATTCACTCCTTTCTAATAAACTAAACAGGTTGAACTGTTTAAGCCTCTTACAGTAAAGATTTGTTAGTACCCTAGAATCATTACTGTTGTTCCTTGTGTATTCTTTTCTGTGGTTGTACCAATCATAATCAATTGAATCATGCAGTAAAGGTTTTTCAGATAAACAATCTTTCATAGAATTTTCTGAACTTTTCCTTATGGAGGCTCAATAAGTGTTTGAAATCTTAAAACATTGTAATAGAGATTGTTCTTCCCAGGTGATTAAGTACGAGGAGGACTATCAATTTTTGAACTGAAAGAGAAAGATCTATCTCTAAAATGAATTGCAATTTTACAATTAAGATGTAAAACAAATCGATATTTTGAAAACAAAGTTTAGAATTGTTGTGGTTTAACCCGGCCGGCAGCTAAACACCACACAGCCGTTCACTCACTCTCCCCCCTCCCTCTCTGGGATGAGGGAGAGAAATGGGAAAGTGAAGCCTGTGGGTTGAGATAAAGACAGTTTATTAAGATAGGAAATAATAATAATAGTGTGTACAAAATAAGTGATGCACAATGCAATTGCTCACCACCCGCTGACTGATGCCCAGCCCATCCCTGAGCAGCCAGCCCCCCACCCCAGCTAGCCACCCCTATATATTGTTCAGCATGACCCCAGATGGTATGGAATTATGGAATACCCCTTTGGCCAGTTGGGGTCAGCTGTCCTGGGTCTGTCCCCTCCCAGCTCCTGCTGCACCCCCAGCCTGCCCGCTGGCAGGACAGAGCGAGGAGCTGAAAAGTCCTTGGCTTGGTGTAAGCAGTGCTGTGCAGCAATTAAAACATCAGCATGTTATCAGCCCTCTTCTCATCCTGAACCAAAACATAGCACCCTACCAGCTACTAGGAGGAAAATTAACTCTGTCCTAACTGAAACCAGGACAAGAATGAAAATAATTAACAGTAAAAATACATGAGATAGGTATGTATGCAATTACTCTGTTATGTATTTTGTTCACTGTAGCTAATATACCGGCTATAGAGGGCCTAGATTACTATAGGGATAAGTTTGGATATATTGGGAAAATTTTCTAGTGATAAATACACTTGAGTATTAGGAGGAATTTCCATTGGAGATTGTGGAAGTTCCATCACTGGAGGATTTACTAGATTTGCTAGAAACAGTTCCATATAGTTGGTCCTGGTTTGAATTTGGGAGCAGTCAGTGTATGGCATTTAAGACTTTTTTTTTTTTTTTTTTTTTTTTTTAATATATATAACAGATATTTCTGCAGAATTTTGTGAATCTGTGGTCAGATTCATAGTCACTGTCTTCCATTAAATTTTCTGAATGAGAAATGAAAACTTACAGTCATCAAATAATCTGAGGACCCGAAATTATTCAGATGCTCTTACGGTTAATATTCATTGGAAGTAAATGGTGCTGGTGATTTCTTCTCTCCCTAGATCATCTGAGGCTATTCTGGGATAGGTGAATGGATTAAGTAGCAAACCAAGGTACCTGCCAATCCGATTTTTATTAATTCTAAGTTTTTAAAATTCAACTCTGAGCAGTCTTGCTAAAAATGGCCATGCAGACAAAGACCCTATAAAGAATAACCTGTGGTAAATAAGGTTGTGAATTAACAAAGCAATGGGATGACATTTACATTTTTGCAGTTTCTACTCAGAAGTTTTATTAAGAGGTTTTCACCTCACCACCCTATGTGAGGTTTTCACCTCACTCACCATCCTGTGTCTCAATTGCCTCTTTCATCCAATGTAGAATAACAATTATTTTAGCCTCTAAGGAACAATAAAAATAGGTAATTTTCCAATCAAATTACCTTAATTCTTTCAGTTTCTCATTCAGCAAGGGGAAAAAAATAGGCACTCCAAATTATTAAGATAACCAAGAGAAGAAGAATTAAGTCATGGGCAAGGTAGGTAAGGGAAGCTTACTGTCAGGAATGAGAACTCCTGCTGTGAGCCTGATTCATTGAGATGTAACAGAAAAGATCTTTTGGATCAAATGTCTGAGTTGTCTGGGTCCTTTGAACATGGAGAAATTGTGCTGGCCTTTATTGTGGTTGCTGTGTTGATTGATCCCTGTCATGGCTGACTTCTGAACCATTTTTTTCAGAGAGAGTTTTACTAGATAAACATGAGATTTCTCACATAACTGTGAAAGTTTCTCTCTTCATCAATTTCCTCTCATTTCCAAAATTAGACTGTATCTATGTAGCAAACCAAGATCCTGTTTTAATAAAGTTATCCTAACCTATGATGCATTCCCCTAGTATAATGGTAAAGGTGTGAAACTGTGCCTACAGAGGGTTTGGGGGCTGACTTTCTAAAACTGTTGAAGTTACACATACAAGATGTGTCATATTATTGCTCTGTGGATTTGGCTCCAAGGTGATATAAGGATTAAAAAAAAATAGTGTCTGTAGAGTTCTTAGGATTCTTTTAGGTTTGGTTTTGCAACTGAAAAGCAGAATTATTCTTTTTTCTTTTTTTCAGGATTATTTTACTTTGATTACTAGTCTTGCTATTTGAGGAAGAGGAACTTACTGATATAAGTTCACATGAGGATACTCAGCTTCAGACAGCCTCTTATAATCAGATTTTGAAACATATTTATGCACTTAAGAATATAGAGAAATCCATAGCAGGATTTCTAGAAGCTTCCAGGCTCACTCCCTGGGTAGGATCAGGTGATTATTTCAGACTCTAGCTTTAGAAAAGGGACATATGCAGCTCAGTTATGGCTTCATAACAAGTTATTGCCTGCCAGCTTAGACATCCCAATTGTCTTTGTGACTGACATAATGCCTGTTGTGAGCTAAAAATGACGTACTAACCCTCAGTTTAAGAGTCTTAAACAAAAGTATTTTGCCGAACATTTATGGGGGCTAAGGAGTATTGAAAAACAATTTTTTTAAAAAAGGACATAAATAGTACTCCCATCAGCTTCTCTGATATCTTTATTTATCAGTGAGATACTGTCTAGGCTGCTATTCCTATTGATCTCGATGGGCAGATTGGCTACCTTTGTGGGATTAAGGATTTGAGTCTGTAAAAAGGTGAAAATTCATTTCAAGTTTTGCCTTTTCCCAACCTCCTTTAGAGCTATTCAGTATTTTAAGAAATTCTATAGACATTGATTGTCCTTTTAGGCATCCATTTTGTAAGAGTCATATTTTTAGACATTTTTGCTTGTTGCAAAAGGCCAAATAATTCATAATTCAAATGTATTTTTCTTCTATGTAAGTCTATTTCTTTGGGGGGGGGGGGCGTATCATCTTTCATTTTGTTTTTTAAGTTTTATATTTATAGTAGGAAAATTACAATTGGGTTTACATTATTCAGAGAAGAAAATGGGCTGATGGGTTCTGACAGGCTCTTAGTGAGCACCCACATTTATGTGCTGCCCAATAAAGACAGAGAGAACAAAGTGAATAAATTTTGCATAAAATAATTTCAAGGTGTAGATAAAGATGTAAAATTCTTTAATATTTCCCACTGTATAATAACCCAAAGTATCTGTCTATACTTAAAGATAATATTTTAATGATGTAGAAACAGGGATGTATGTTTAAATTTGCACATGATCTGCTTAAATAAAAATAATTTAACATTTTGCTAACAGCTGAATGGGAGGGGGAGGGGTTAATTACTGTTTTTTGTGTGTGTAATTCTACAAGCCAGGAAGCAATGGCTTATGACCTATGCTTGCTGTCTTCAGAATTTACAATATACTGAACTGAGGATAAAGGGAAACAATTGAATTCACAGGTAACTTCTGTGAGATTTGTTCTATTTGTAGACTATAGTACTAATCTCTCAAAATAAATTTAAACTTGTTGTGATTTAACCTGGCTGGCAGCTAAACACCACACAGCCGTTCGCTCACCCTCCCCCCTCCCTCTTTGGGATGGGGGAGAGAAACGTGAAAGTGAAGCCTGTGGGTTGAGATAAAGATAGTTTATTAAGATAGAAAATAATAATGATAATAATAATATGTACAAACAAGTGATGCACAATGCAATTGCTCACCACCCACTGACCGATGCCCAGCCCAACCCCGAGCAGCCGCCCCCCCCACCCCAGCTAGCCACCCCTATATATTGTTCAGCATGACCCCAGATGGTATGGAATTATGGAATACCCCTTTGGCCAGTTGGGGTCAGCTGTCCTGGGTCTGTCCCCTCCCAGCTCCTGCTGCACCCCCAGCCTGCCCGCTGGCAGGACAGAGCGAGGAGCTGAAAAGTCCTTGGCTTGGTGTAAGCAGTGCTGTGCAACAATTAAAACATCAGCATGTTATCAGCCCTCTTCTCATCCTGAACCAAAACATAGCACCCTACCAGCTACTAGGAGGAAAAATAACTGTCCTAACTGAAACCAGGACAAAACTAGCAAAACAGAAAACAAAACAGGCAGTGTGTTTGTTAAACAGGGACTAATACTTGGGTAATTGGAGAAAGAATTTATTGATTGTAGGAAAAAAAAAAAAAGAAAAAAAATATTGCTGAAATAACTCTTACATGAATTAGAAATCTCTGGTTCTAAGTATTCTCCTACAGATCATTTCAACAGAAAATAAATATGGGGATAGGGAAGGGTGATGGCAACTGTTAGAATTTTAGAAAGATTTTTTTATGTGAGGAAGATATGAAAATGAATGTGGATATTATATTTAGGGAGAGAGCTTCACGAGCTTCAAAATAAGCTCTTCATAGCTAACAATCTAGCTTTGCTGCTTTCTCACAATGAGAAAGCTATTTAGGCTTTTTTTTTTTTGTGAGAACTAAAGAGCACAGATGAAATGGAATGATAATACTTTGAAAAGTTATAATAACATGAACGTTTTTTAACATTCTGGATAGATATGTAAAATGATTTTTGCTTTCAGAGTAGATGATTAACACATAAATATGAACATAACTATCTTTTCCCCAAAAGGAACAAATTTCAGAAAGCTTAGAAATGGTTTGGCTTTCAACCAGTACATGAATGTTCTGTATTTTTAACCAATTATATAACAATTTTTTTCCTCTTGCGTCAAGGATAAGATTGTTAGAAGTTTATTTGCTTAGGAAATAGCAAAGGATCTTGAAGATGCTCACCTGGAATTGAGGAACCTATCCACAAGGCAGCTCTCATTTCTGAATGACGTTCTGCAAGCCCACTAGATCAGATGCACTTCTTGCAGTGCTGTAGAAGTGGAATACTCAGAAGCCAACTTCAATGTCACCGTTTCATTTTAAAACACCACTCATGCTAAAATACCTGTTCTGACACTGGTTCCCTATAGCCTCTAATTTATGGTGTAAAAAATCATTGTTTTTAACAGAGCAGAAAGATTTCTTACATTAGTCCTTAGATCTTATTTTTAATATCACATTGCGTGTTCATAGCTGAATGAGTACCTTTGAACATTTCCATTTTATCCCCTAATTTTTCCCATTCATAGAGCATAAGTGTCCAATTTAACATCAGATTTCTCTTCCATGGATTTAATAGCACTTAGTTTGGCACTTATGGAAATTTCATAGCTAGAACCAATCTCTGTCAGCTTTCCCAGGGTGGAAATTACAGGGCATAGGAGAGAATATGAAGCTGCTGAGGAAGAACCGGAGTGATCTCCCTGTCTTCCACTCCAGAGCATATTAACAATAATTTCTGAAGTGCCACAGCTAAAATTAGGACTTTTTTTTTTTTTTTTTTTTTTTTCTGACAAATACAAGAAAAAAAGATAAAATCTTTTGCAAACTCTCTTAATCTAAAAGCTTTGCCCTCTGAACTCTTACTTCTGTGAGTCAGCTGTGTGTGCAATTACAAGTAATTCCAGTGAAGTTAATAAGACACCACTATGTCCAATAGCATTTACAGCAGTGGACGTCAAATTACAAGGACGCTATCGAAGAAGAGTAGCCCTTTTCTGCAGTTGTGAAATTACTAACTCTCAGAAAAAGGCAGACTATTTTTTATTTTTTCCCTGCTTTTAAATTAATCACTGTTAATTAATAATAACTTAAAGTCACATGAATTCTACAGAAAATGGTTTCAGATTTTATGGATGCTGGTTTCTGTGGCAACATAATTCATATCAGAAACCCTTACTTTTATTGTGAAACTTAGAGATGTTTTTAGCACCATAACCGTTGTCAATTTGTTTTGAAATTGCCTTTTATCATTATTTTTTTTACAGTACAGTGTGGTGCAGATTTTTTACATTATCAAAACATAAATGCTGGAGAAAATTTACTAATAAAATGTTGTGTTGATGGATTATCACGACTAGGAAAACATGTATGTTAATCAGCTGTCATTGCCTGCAACCTTGATACTGTAGTGGGGGTAGCGTTCACAGTTAGATCTTTAGCTCTATTGAAATGAGCTGGATGTTGTTCACAAGTACAAAACTTAAAACAAACAACCATACCCCCAGCATTGTACATATATGCAGATATACATATCTGTATTCTTCAAGTACTAGGTGATATTTACATTTGCTTTATTTTGAAACTATTAGACTGATATCTTAACAGTTGCTCCAAAAATAAAGTAGCTGTTCCTCATAGAGTTTCTGTTGAACTTCATGAGGTGACTGCAAGTTACAAAGAATGAACTCTGAGAAAAGTGAAAGTCTCTATTCACTATACTGGGACAAGTTCTTTCCCGGAAGGTTTTGATGAATATTTCTAAACATGTCACTTGCTGACAATGGGTGAATGGAATTAGGTTTATACTTACAAATTTTTCTTCAAGATAATGGCAAAATTCTTTAGAAGTTGTTTTTTGCTCTCCACTAAGTAATGTTGGTGTGATATTGAATTCATGCTTCTCTTGTACAACCATAATTTCATTCAATCAGGGCAGTATCTATCCCACTTCAGCATTGTCATTTTGGGGTGCAGTTACTGCTCTTAATTGTCAGTATTTTATATCTTTGAAGCCCTCTTCCACTTATTTGAACAACCTCTAGTGTATGGAGCTTCTAGTCTTATTGAGTCATCCAGTTCTCCTAATGCTGACAGCAGTAAGGAGGCTATGCTGGAAGACTAAATAACATCTGCAGGTTTTTAAAAAACCTTTTTTAAAATACACTAACTTGCAAAATAAAAGTGTGACCTATGTTCCCAAGTAATTGAGACTGATGATAAAGTAAAGGATTTATTCCCTTATCTCTCTGACAAATACTGAGCTCTGTCTCATCTGAGACATCGTTTGAAGGATGTGGCCAAGATTTTAAGTTGAGTGGAAAAACATCAAACCTCTTGTGAGTAGGACCCATATTGAATATCAACATTGCAATCAGCAAGAACTGGGATTTATTTAGCAGACATTTGACACAAATTGTATAATCACCCTTATACATAGCACAATGTGAAGTCTGAACTAGTCTCCTCTCTCTTCTGTCAGGAGTTCAAGTATGAGGAAACAGCTTTCAGAAATAGATAATGACACATTGACAGAGCTGTATGAATAATTTTGCACACCTGATGTCTATGCAAAGCCCTGTAGAAGATAAATTTTATGCTAAATTATTTATGTTATTGTTATTTATGTTAGTTATGCTAATTATGCTAACTAATAGGATTTCTATATAATTGTATATTCAGATATGTGAAATATCATTTTCATGGTATGAGATATGCACATTGTTGTTTGCTGCTTCACATTCCCCACAGATCTGGCCATAAAGTGAAAACAAGACCTCTTGACACAAGCATCACTACCAAGTCTTATTATGTCTCAAAAAGTGGCTCACAGGACTGTATTTTACCCAGTTGCAGCCTGATAGTGAAGCCTCCACGTGAAGAGGATGAGGTCATCAATTTCTGACTCAAATTTGCCAAATTTGTGTTGGTCTCCTTCACTAAATCAGCGATGAACAGGCTGATTAGTAAAACATTCAAGCACAAGTTACCTGAATTACATCAATGAGATGGTTCATGTGCCCAAATATACAATACAGCATTAAGGTCTATATTATAACTACTCAACTATCCCTATGATTAAGCTAAAAGATAAAGCTATAGCTTCTTATGTTTCCTTTAGTGGCAGAAAAATTCTAATTACTTGTATTATATGGTTCTGTGGAAAGTGTTCTTAAAAACCTCCTGAACAATGTTCCACGGAAGTAAGGAAGTAGGAAAACTAGTATAACAGTATCCTCTTGGACTGGTAAGCTAGTAGTACAGAAGCACAAGCCATATTGATATTTGCTATTGATCAGTCTGTTTGCAGACAGCTCGTCTTATTTTTCTCTGTTTCTTCCTTACTCCCATGAAATATTAATAGTGATAGATATTCTTTACTACATAAAAATGCAGAAACAAAGCGGAATTACTATGGTAATTTTTTTTATTTTTTTTTTTTTAGTTAGTTAGTTTAGTAAGTTAGTTTTAGTTAGTTTTACTGGCAAAATTTTATTAATCTTTTTTTCTGGCTAATTGGGATTTCTGTGCCCTTTTAATGAAAGAATATCCTATTCATAAATCTAGTATATCTAGGACTTAAGTAGCATTGCTTTTATTGTTATTGTATCACTGTTTCAGTAGTTCAGTTTTAGAACTGCTGACATAGCTGTCAAGGAGATTTACAACTGACTGTTATCCCAGTGTTTTATAGCTCAGTCTGCACTACAGTTTCTTTAAAGACTTACCACTTATCCTCTGACTTCAATTTAAAAATACAATTTGCTTTTTTTTTTTTTTTTTTTTTTTTTTTCTGTCAATAAGAGCCGATGGTACCATGAGATGCTGGAATAATCTGTTGCCTGAAGTAGCTTTTAAATTATTTGGGATAGAATTCAGAGTATGCCAACAGTAATGATTTGCTGTTAAACTAGAAGTTCATTATCAAAATGCACTTCTCGCCTGTATGCACATCTTTCCTGAGTAGTTGGGCCCATGTTCTGCTTTGTGTCTCAGTGAAAACACATGGAGAAAAAGCATTCCAGAACTGGAGAACAATTAAGTGAAAAAAATATACAAGAAAACATGTCATTTCTTCTCCCCACTTTTTTTTTTTTTTTTTTTTTAAGGTTTTCCAAAGAGAGAACACAGAGGCTGAAAGTAAAAACAAAACCACAAATAGGTCTGTTTTGTCAGGGTTCATCTATCACTATCTTCAGTTCTTTTTACTAACATTCTGCACTTGCTCAAGTAGTTTACTTCTCCAGCTACGTTTTTGTCTTTCTTTTTTTTTTTTTTACATAGAAATAGCCAAATTCATCAATATATTTTTTCTTGTCATTGTTACTAATCAGAAATCTGATGTTTCCCTCTCTTCTGCCTATCTACTCTAAAAAAGAAAAAAATCCATGCGACTTCTCCTTTCTACCTGAAAAAATATTTACTGCTCAGTGTTCTTCTCAGTATATAGTTCACCTGCTAGTTTTCCTGCCACGATCTTTCTTTGATAAACCTCTTACTGAATAGGCTACCTTTTCAATATCTATTGGTGAATATGGCATGTCTGTGAGGTCCTGCTCTTTGAAGATGAAGAAAATAAGAAGTAAATCATGTACCTTTACTTCATTTCTGTATAGTATTGAATATGTATACAAGCATATTAAATAATTCAGAAATGCAATTTTAGGGCATCAAGTAGTTGTTAAGAAAGAGAACATTTTAATTGTTAACAGCAGAATTAACAAGGCCTATCCTCCTATGGATTTGTTCTTTGTCTCTGAAATCCTTTCTTTCAGCTGCATTATTCCCAGTTCCTTCCCAAGTCTCCTGTGTTGGTCCCACAGGCAAGAAATAACACTTTCTGCAGTTAACATACAGCTGCCAAAAAGTATGTAGCGGCTGAATCCTGTCTGTATTTCCCTCTGTTAGGGCACTAATTTATTTCTTTGCTGTACAGTTGCTGATTTCCAGAATGCTTGCAGGAGCTTCACACTTCTGTGCCTTTCAAATGTGTCCACAATTGGCCAATCTCTATGTAGGAAAAGAGTGCTAACAGACATGTAGTATTATTGTAGATTCTTGCTCCTTAGGTAAGAAATTAAAATTGACGTAAAATTCAAACATACGGTTTGTGTGGAATGCTGTTGTTCTGGAGCACATTATTCCATAAGAATCTTTTACCCTTCTTGTAGGCTCTACTGACTCTATTGAAGAAACAAAGTGCTGCAACATTTCATATCTTTCTTCAGCCTCTGGTGAAGATCTACCATCTAATTTATTTCTGCATTTCCATGCTCTGTTGTCTTATTTCATTGCCTCTTCTTCTGGACAAACTTATTTTCATGTTATAATAACATTTACTGCTGAGCTTTTCCTAAATATGACTCTCTCTTTTATGCACTATGCTTTTGACTCAAGAAGATGTCAGTAAATTTAAGAAGAAAACCTTAATAAGAAATTCATAAAACATGAAGAATTCTGGGAATAAACTTATTTTCTTCCCCTCAGGGGACCTTCAGATTAGAAGGTTAAAATTATTTCTGTCATTGGAACAGGACCTTGGCTTCACACAACATCAGAGATATCAAAGACTGCAATCAGTAATGTGGGCTGTTTTGGAATACTAAGAGATAATTCAGATAGGAACTCACTACAGGAAGATACTCCTTGGTTCATTCAGCGCAATATTCTACTTCAGGAGGCTGTCTCTCTCAATCCCTTCATTAATTTACTGATTTTTTAAAACTATTTAGTTTCTTACTCTTCTTCAGTTGAAGGATTATTTTAAAACACAGCCTGCCAATAATTTTAGAATTTCTTTAATTGTGAATCTTAATGATTTCATATGTCAGAATTATTTTTAACTCTAGTGATCTTCTCCCCTGGTGTTCATCTTTTTTGCCACCAGCCCCACTGTCTATACATGGGGCAGTCATATCCCCTATTCTGCCCAAACAAATAAACTGTTTTTCTTCTATATGAGAAAGTCTGGAATTAAGGTAGTCATTTGTGCACCTGTATCAGACCTCTTTCTTTAGTGAAATAAAAAATATGAAATCTTATGGCCTAGTGTTGTTAAAGACCCAAACTTAAAACAGAATTAAAAAAGGAATCAAGAATTGCATAACAATCCCTTCAAAATTTGTACCCAGCTCCTCAAAGGCAGTAGAATATCCTGTTGAATAAATAGATGTGATGGTTTGTGTGTGCCAAGTAGATGGGTGACAGAATATAAATGTTGTATAAGAAAGCACTGCTCTCTAAAGAACCCAGGAAGACATACTATAGCAATGGTACTCTTAAGGAAGCACAACATTTTTCTAGCTGAATATTTGCCTGTATTTATTATTTCAAATAAATAACATTAACGTGTAGGCCCTGAATCCATATAAAAACAGGCTTGAAGTGGTAAAAGGTCTTTTCAATCTCAATAAATTAGAAATAATTCAAAATTCTAGCATGTTTTGGAGTGCTGTGTCAATTTATTTAAACTGTTCCAGTGCCTAAGGTTCTCTAAATCATTGTAATTAGTGTAACTTATTTTGGTGATAGCTTTGGCTAACATTAGCTGAAGACAGGAGATTTCAAGGTGCTTTCTAGATTATTCATAATTAAAACATAGCTATACATACAAAAATTGAAACTGAAATGAATGGGAATAGGACAAAATGTTCTGGAGATCAGTAGAAATATGCTGACAAGCACATTTGTCAGGTCTAGAAGGTCTAGACCCTCGTGGTGTTGAAGCCAATAAAACCCTCATGAAGAAATGAACAGAAATTTAATTTTAAATGTAATTGACTAAATTTGAAAAACATTGATGGTGATTCTCTGAAATAATCATTATAAACCTGATTCTAAAGTATGATCAGCAAAGCAGCTGAGAACACAAACCTCAAGGAAAGGGAAGAAAAGTTGGTGTGAATTGGAAGGAAGAATAAAATTATCTGCAGTTTTATCCCCTTTATTGTTATTATTACTATTAGTTATTATTAAATACAATATATCAGTGCTGAATTTCCACATCGCTGGAAGGAGTCATTGCTTGCACAAGAAAAGATGTGGCAAAAGTTGTAGTTTTTGACTATTTCTCAAAAATGGAAGCAGAAGACTTTTATAAATATTTGAGCTAAAATATATTATCTGGAATATGTTTCCTTTGAAAAAGCCTCATGGCAGGAGTACTTTCAGGAAACTTTATGAATATTTACTAAAGATTTTAACTTGGGAACAAGAAAGGAGCACTGTTTGTAGCTTATTGTATCATACTGCATTTAGTGGTTCATTAAGGAGACTCTGATTGAGGTTTGATAGCTATGCTGAATCTTTATTTTAATTAGTAATAAACATGGAAGGAAGTAATTTGTGAAAGTGGAGTGAAAGATGCATGTGACTTTCTCCCAAGCAGTTAATGCAAATGTGGCATTTGGATCTTCATGCTGGTGTCAAAGTTATGTGTCTTAGAAAACTGTAATCTGGATGGTGACTGGAAGGGAATTAAATGAAACAGAAGTTCTGCAGAAATCTCTCTCAGGGATTCCAGAGGTTTGGAGCAGTTGTGCTTTCCCAGTTGATCACTTCTAGTCTTTGGAGAGGCCTTCCAAAATGCAGTTTCCTCACCCTGGCATTTTTGCCTTTGTTGGCCCCTCATAATATTGATATTTTTCAAACTCTGGAATTGCAGCCCTTAGAAATTTCAGTCCTTTCCAAAGCCATGGATTCAGATTTGTATTGCAAGCAGGGGACTGCTGCCAGATTCTGCTGTTCATTAATTACTGCCAGCGGCTTGTCTTTTCTCAGCAGCCTGCTGGATGAACAGTCTGTCACAAACTAGATGTCCCACTACTTATGTTTCCTTCAGGCATTGCTGGACAATTGGCAGGACTTTTGCACATGTATCTCATTGCTCTCTTCTTATCTTCATTGCAGAAGTAACTTAATTATCTTGTTCACAAATATCTTGAAGGAGGAGAACAAACAAACAAACCAACCAACAAAAAAACCACAACCATTGCAGCAGGGTGTCAGATCCCAGTGGAGTGTTTCCTATTATAACTCAGCCAGCTTCCTGCTCCCTCTATTTCACCTGTCCATTATAGGACCTGTAGGCCAAATGGGCTCTGTTAATATTCCCAGGCTGAGTTGTAAACTCACCACAGTTGAGGATATGTGATCATGTGTTGCTGTTTTTTTTTTTTTTTTTTTTGGGGGGGGGGGAACATAAGTTTATTATGATGTCCCAATATATAATGTCTTTCACTTCCACAGCTCTGTAATTGGAATGATAATATGTGTTCTTGGTTTCTTACCAAATGTGTAAGATGAACCTTATTTCTTTAGGTATTAAGTCTCCCTTATTCCAGCATTCTCTTGCAAATTTTCTGTGTCTTAGTTTATTTTCCAATTTCTTATCTTAGCCATTCTTCCGCATAATCCAAATCTCCATGACCCCAATTATATCATATACTTCTTTTTAACTACTGTGTGTTGTATCTAAAAACAAAACAAAACAAACCAACCAACCAAACAAAAAACCAACAACCTGCTAATTTGTTCCTTCTGCTGCTTCTATTTTTGTAGGAAGAGCTGACTTGCACAGGATGTGTGCTTTTTCTTTTCATCTCCTCTTATTACCATTTCTCTAACTCACCTTCTCCCTGCTGCGGGGAGTCTTGACATTGTTACTACTTTTTAGTTCTTTCCTGGATCCCTGTTGCCCAAGATTTAAGTCTTGACAATCTGTACGGAATGATGAGGTTGAGTCCCTATGGGTTAGGATTGGCGGGAAGGCCAACAGGCAGGAATCCTGGTGGGGGTCTGTTACAGACCGCCAAACCAGGATGAGGAGATGGATGAGGAATTCTACAGGCAGCTGGCAAAAGTTGCGAAATCGTCAGCTCTTGTCCTCGTGGGGGACTTCAACTTCCCAGACATATTCTGGATATGCAATACAGCTCAGAGGAAGCCATCTAGGAGGTTTCTGGAGAGTGTGAAAGATAGTTTCCTGATGCAGCTAGTTAGTGAGCCTACCAGTGCCCTGCTGGACCTTCTGTTCACAAACAGAGAAGGACTGGTGGGAGATGTGGTGGTAGGGAGCTGTCTTGGACACAGTGACCATGAAATGGTAGGGTTCTCTATTCTTGGCGAAGTCGGGGGGGGGACCAGTAGAACTGCTGTCTTGGACTTCCACAGGGCAGACTTTGAGCTGTTCAGGACACTGGTTGGCAGAGTCTCTTGGGAAGTAGTTCTGAAGGGCAGAGGAGTCCAGGAAGGCTGGGCACTCCTTAAGAAGGAAATCTTAAAGGTTCAGGAGCCATCTGTCTGTGTGTGCCCAAAGATGAGCCGGCATGGAAGAAGACTGGCCTGGCTGAACAGAGAGTTGTGGCTAGAGCTTAGGAAAAAAAAAAAAAAAAAAAAAAAAAAAAGAGGGTTTTTTATGTAAGAAAAAGAGGGCAGGCCACTCAGAAGGATTATAAGGATGTTGTAAGGATGTGTAGGGACAAAATTAGAAAGGCCAAAGCTCATCTGGAGCTCAATCTGGCTACTGATTTAAATATAACAGAAAAGGAGGACTAAGGAGAATCTCCATCCTTTACTGGATGCAGGGGGAAACAGTGATGAGAGATGAGGAAAAGGCTGAGGTGCTTAATGCCTTCTTTGTCTCAGTCGTTACTGGCAAGACTAGTTGTTATCTGGATACCCAGTAATCTGAGCTGGTGGAAGGGGATGGAGAGCAGGATGTGGCCTTCACAATCCACAAGGAAATGGTTAGCGACCTGCTACAGCACTTAGTTGTACTCAGGTTGATGGGGCCAGATGGGATCCACCTGAGGCTACTGCAAGAACTGGCGGAAGGACTGGCCAAGCCGCTTTCCATCATTTATCAGCAGTCCTGGCTACTGGGGGAGGTCCCAGTTGACTGGTGACTAGCAAACGTGATGACCATAAGGGCCAGAAGGTTGACCCGTGAAACTATAGGCCTGTTAGTCTGACCTCAGTGCCAGGGAAGCTCATGGAGCAGATTATCTTGAGTGTCATCACGCAGCACTTGCAGGTGATCAGGCCCAGTCAGCATGGTTTTCTGAAAGGCAGGTCCTGCTTGACTAACTGTACTGGTTCTGGCTGGGATGTTAACTTTCCCTGCAGCAGCCCATACAGTGCTGCGCTCTGCACTTGTAGCTAGAAAAGCAGTGGTCTCACACCAGTGTTGTGTCTGCTGCTGAGCAGTGCTGGCACAGCATCAGGACTCTCTCTGACCCTCCTAGGGGGTGGGCAAAAAGTGAGAAAGAAACATCAGCAGGGCAGCTGACCTAAACCAACCAAAGGGATATTCCATGCCATATGATGTCACACTCAGCAATAAAAGGGGGAAAAAGGAAGAAGAGGGGAGGGGTGGGCTCTCGTTGCAAAAACGTCTGTCCTCCTCCCGAACACCGGCTACGTGCGTTGAGGCCCTGCTTCAAGGACGTGGTCAAGCATCGCTCATTTGTGGGAAGCAGAGAGTAATTTCTTTCCTCTGCATTTCCACATAGCCTTTACTTGTTTTGTTTAGTTATTCCCTTTCCCCCTCCCTTTTCCCCTTTCCCTTTTTTCCCTTTAGTTGAATTGTTTAATTAATAATAATATTTCCTTAATTTTATATATATATATATATATTTTTTTTTCCCCTCTTTAATTAAATCATCCTTATCTCAACCTGTGAGTTGTTCTTTCATTTACTTCTTCCCCTCCTCATCTGAGGAGGGGGAGTGAGAGAGCGGTTGTGGTGTTCAACTGCCTAGCACGGTAAAACCACCACACTAACCTGATCCCCTTCAATGATAAAGTGACACACTGGGTAGATGAGGGAAAGGCTGTGGATGTGGTCTACCTTAACTTCAGTAAGGCTTTTGACACCATTTCCCAAAGCATTCTCGTCAAGAAACTGGCTGCTCTTGGCTGAGACTGGCGTATGCTTCATTGGGTTAGAAACTGGCTGAGTAGCCGGGCCCAAAGAGTTGTGGTGAATGGAGTTAAATCCAGGTGGAGGCCGGTCACTAATGGAGTCCCCCAGGGCTCAGTACTGGGGCCAGTTCTCTTTAATATATTTTATCTTTGATGATCTGGATGAGGGGATTGAGTGTACCCTCAATAACTTTGCGGACAACACAAAGTTAGGTGTGTGTGTCGATCTGCTCGAGGGTAGGAAGGCTCTCCAGGAGGATCTGGAGAGGCTGGACCCATGGGCTGAGGCCAACTGTATGAAGTTCAACAAGGCCAAGTGCCGGGTCCTGCACCTGGGGCACAACAACCCCAAACAGAGCTACAGGCTGGGAGATGAGTGGTTAGAAAGCTGCCTGGCAGAGAAGGACCTGGGAGTGATGGTTGACAGTCAGCTGAATATGAGCCAGCAGTGTGCTCAGGCGGCCAAGAAGGCCGGCAGCATCCTGGCTTGCATAAGAAGCAGCGTGGCCAGCAGGTCTAGGAAAGTGATTGTCCCCCTGTGCTCGGCTCTGGTGTGGCTGCACCTCGAGTACTGTGTTCAGTTTTGGGCCCCTCGCTACAAGAAGGACATGGAGGTGCTTGAGCGAGTCCAGAGAAGGGCAACGAAGCTGGAGAAGGGTCTGGAGAACAAGTCTTACGAGGAGCGGCTGAGGGAGCTGGGACTGTTTAGCCTGGAGAAGAGGAGGCTCAGGGGTGACCTTATCGCACTCTACAGGTACCATAAAGAAGGCTGTAGCAAGGTGGGGGTTTGTCTATTCTCCCACATGCCTGGTGACAGGACGAGGGGGAATGGGCTAAAGTTGCGCCAGGGGAGTTTTAGGTTGGATGTTAGGAAGAACTTCTTTACTGAACAGGTTGTTAGTCACTGGAATAGGCTGCCCAGGGAAGTGGTGGAGTCACCATCCCTGGAGGTATTTAAAAGACATTTAGATGTAGAGCTTAGGGATATGGTTTAGTGGAGGACTTGTTAGTGTTAGGTCAGAGGTTGATATTGAGGTGATATTGGAGGTCTTTTCCAACCTAGATGATTCTGTGATTCTGTACTGAGACAGTGCTGCAGTAAGATGCATTTAACTTTAATAATTAGGAGTCCTAGCTCATAAACAGAGTCTTAGAGATGCACAACAGGCCACATGTATGAATATGTCTGTGCCTACTGGTCTCTAAGCAATATCATTGAACTGGATTCTCTCTGGGAAATGCAATCACTCATATGTGTGCATTTTCCCCACATCATCATCTCCATTCATAGCTGGGGAGAGAAGCTGTTTTGAAATGTATTTTTCATGTTTGAATTGCAGTAATGTTGAGATTCCCAAAGCTCTCAAGGTCCCTCTGTACTAACTGTGTATTGAAAAAACAAGTTGATGGAGTGATCCTTAAAAACTGTAATCTAAAAAACAAGGAAGACAGGAGAGAAAGTGGACTGACATCCAAGCATTGCATACAGGAAAAGTAGCCAATAAAGCCTTGATCTTGCAGCAAGGCTTGCAGTGTAAAGCTTTAGATGCTATTTCTGTGTCTTTCCCACAGAATTCTCCTCAAGAAACTTTCTGGATGCACAGCAGATAAAGTGTCCACCAAGTATCACAGAGAATAAATAGCTGGATCCCTAGCAGCTCTACAAACCACAGCTGGTTGTTCTTGAAGGTTATTTCAGTGCTTACACAGCATTGTTTTGAAGGAAGGGAACCCAGGACCGTGTTTCTCCAAAGGCAAATACTCCTGTGTCTGGTTTCAGATATTTTAAGGCTATGTCTAGGTGGATGGCCACATTGACTACTTCTCAGTAATTACTTTTTAGACAAATAGAAGCACCCTGCCCAAACTGGGCATTTGAGGTTAATACAGAGAGTTTGTTATAGTGTAGAGTGTTTTGAAAGGAAGCATGAAACCCTGGGTATCTTGAGAGTGTTGGAAGAACAATGGAGTCAGGGACATTTCTAGTTCATATCAAGTGGCAGAGAGACTTCAGAAATTGTAATGAGTTGAATTATCAATCCCCCTTGCATGGTAAATACCTTCTGTAATTCTGAATTCCACTATGTGAGAACCCTTGGAGTAAAGGTCATTCTAAGGCTATTACTCATGGTTAATAAAGCCTGGTTTCTGCTTAACTGTGTCCACGCTTTTGACCTCTCCCCCATCACCTATGACAGATTGTCTTTGCTCTGGAGCTCCTACCTATGAACAAGCCCTCTGCCCCTGACGTTGAAACTGATGAACATACCAGAATGGATGTGGCTTAGATGCTGCTCTGCTCACCCACCCCAGCCTTCCTGAACCTGCTGGGTTCTATTTAGACTAGTGAGACCAAGAGAGAGCAAACAGATCACTGTGGGAAAGAGCATTTGAGGTTAGGGCAGTGTCACAGTTTCACAGATGTGTATGTTATGCACGATACACAAACTTTATCTCTTGTCTCATGGCCAAATACAGTCTAAAGCCTGTAATAAACACTGTACTGCTTGAGGGGATGACAAAGGAGGCATTAGTGTGACAGAGAGACGGAGAGAAAGCCCGTGATAATGATGGGTTTCTTTTTTTTTTTTTTTTTTTTTTTTTTTCCTTTTTTTTTTTCTTTTTTTCTCTCAGTCATCCATGACTTCTATGACTTCTAGGTCTGTACGTAACAGTTTTGCTTACTTGTAAATTGTACTGGAAATCTAATGGGCATGGAAAAAACTACTGAAATAAACTGAAGAAAATAGACAAAATGTTGTTACGGAGTACAAGAATTGTAAAAAGGGCAAAAGATGGGCTGAAGAGGAGGTTATGAGAAAACTTAACTGGATCTAGAAGGTGTATGTTGTATGCTACGTGATGTTCTTCAGGCATTTCAGGCTACTTTTACAGGTCAAACAGAACATCTTTGAACTGCTGCCATGGCAACTAGCTTGGCTTCAGAGTGCAAGGTGTTGAACATATCCAAGTGGGGTACCTGGAAATTCCTTAGCAGAGAAATGTATTTGCTGTAGTGTTATTTGTGCTGACAATTTTTTCTGAAAATATTCCCTTTTAATAGGTTTTGGAGAAGGAGTAACTGCACTATGGTGCCTATTAGCTGTCCTCCCACTGCTAGAGGTTTTTCCACTCTAGCAGACAGTAAAACTCCCCTGAAATCATTCTGCATACACCTTTTCATTGTAGATAGTCAGCCATCACAGGAGGCATGACATTTTTGCAAGCATACTCTTGCATGCCTTTTTTTTTTTTTTTTCCATTGGGAACATTTACAGAGTGGTGGGAGATGTGTAGGAAATGAGAGAGGTCTTCAGTGGTCTTGGAGCAGACAGTCAGCCTGGCTGGAGCACTGGAGCAGTGGTACAGAGCAAGGGCCCGGAAATGAAACTGTGCTTGCATCTTCCTTCTCTCTCAAGCTCTTTCCTGTAATGTCCTTAACAGCTACTGTAGAAGTAAGCGGTCTTCTCAAATTTGTGTCAGAACTCCTAATGCGTATTAGGTTATTTTTAATAATATAAGAAGCACTCATAGTAGTAGCAATTAAGTGGGGGGAGAGAGAAGGAAAGAAATAGAAAAAGAAAAGGTTTTGAAACAAACAGGAGAAAAATAAATTGCCAACAATATGTGTGATTTTAGATTTTTATTGCAATCCCAGATTGAGCAGATACTTTGTCAATATTAAAATAAGAACAATGATTTTAAAATAGTGATTTGAATAACACCTTAGGTTATTTTACAGTTTACATTAAGTAAGGAAAACAAATCAGACTACTCTTCAAGACTTAAAGAATACTGCATTCTTGGAATAAAAAGCAAGGCAGTTTTGAAGGATAAATCAAAATGAGGGAGAAACTTCCACAAGAAACAAAGGAGTAAGACTGATTCAGGTCATTCAGATTCATGGAATTTCTATTCTGATTTTCTCATGGAACAGAAGACCTAAAATAACAACAACAACAACAACAAAAACTAAAAAAAACTCTGTAAAGTTGGATTCAGAAGACATGGGTTTGTTCAAAGCAGGAGAGTGTGGAAGTTTTGGCAGGAAAAGGGTATAATGATGCAGAAACCTCAGTTTGCAAAACAAAAAACAGAATTATTTGCTATGCTGGAAGGAAAAGACAGAAACAAACATAAAAGCAAACAAACAACAAAAAAAAATGACAAAAAACCCACACACCTAATAGTGTGGTTTTGAATAAAATAAAAAACGCAAATAATGCAGCTCAGTTCTCAGAACTAGACAGTGTCATGCCTTTACACAAAGGTGCAATGTTTACATTAAGGAGAAACATTTTCTGAAAGTCTGTAGACAATGACAAATATGTATACTTACAAACATACTCATACAAGTCCTTCATGATACAGATTGAAGCAGCAGTGAAGGTGATTGCAAAGAAAGAAAAGTAAAAAATAAGAGGATTTCTCTTTAGAAACTGTTTGAAATTGCTGCACCCTTTGTTTGGAATACTTCCTTGAACATAAGTAGCCTTTTCTTCCTTTGTTTGTAAGATGTACTCCATATACAGAGAGCAACCATGCAGTTATAACTCTTTTCACTTCAAACTTTTTTTTCTTATGCTCCACATTGTCAATATTTCTCTATTAAAAGTTCACCTTGTTGCATACTTGGTTGTGCTCATTCAAGCTCACACAGTCATGGACTGTGCCATGGACTTCCAAGCAGTGTGAGTTCACCAGGATGGTAGGGAAGCAGTAGTGCCATTGTTTAAGTAATGCTTTTGCTTTAACTGCAAAAGTTTAGTTCATTTCTGGTTCCTCATGATGAAGGAAGATACATTGAAACTGAGATTCAGGAAAAAGCTATAAGGATAAGAGTGGAAAGATTATTATGGGACTAGAAAAGCTTTGTTTATTTTAGTGCAATAGAACAGAAGAGCTGATATAAGCTATATTTGATCCTTTTAAAGGGCATTTAAATTAATAACCTTAATTTATTTATGTAAACTAATTCAATTAGAATTCATTTAAGGGGATAAGAGAAGTGGTGGACAGGTGAAACACCAAGAAGGAGACAGAACTCTTTAAATTAAAAGACATCTGACACAGGCAAAGCTCTGTATGAATTACTAATGAATAAATATAACCCTTATACAGGAAATTATATGAATTCATCAGTTCTGGACCAGTTGAGTAATATTGACAGTGCAATTAAATCAACAAGTTCTCAAGAATGTCTCAAGAGAGACATTATATAATTGTGATTGCTCCAAACGGGATTTTAAGAAACTACAACTTTTAGTCCTAGGAAAGATGGGAAATGAGCCTATATCTAACTCCTGCATTCTTATGCCTCCAAGTTACTGATTAACCTGAAACATGAAGTCAGAATAGGTCAGCCCCCCAAGGCAAGGACTAAATGTTGGCCTAGTCTCAAAAAAGTACTTTAGCTTCATCTGTATTAGTTTGTTCTCTTTCATGTTTTATAGACCTTATTGAGATCATTGATTTGTTTGAGGCTTTTCAAAGTTTTACCTCTTTGTTTGTTTGTTTGTTTAAGTATATTTGAAGAAATATTTTTATAGTCGACTTCTTGAAGGCTGAGATTGTTCTGAAGGATCAGTGTCATGCTGCAGGGACAGTCCATTTCAATGTTTTTCCTTGCATTCAGAATGGGATTCTGATATCCCAGAAAATATTGTTTTATGCATGCCATTCCATGTGATTTATGAAAGTACCATTGACAATTAATTTTGCATTATTTTGAAGTTATTTTTCATTGTTAGCAAAGTGGTGAACATTTGCATGGATGTAAAATAGAAACCCAATATGCCCTTTGAGAACTCATCATTAAAAATGTCAGAGGAAATTTTTAAACTACAATTAATTTCTGCAGTCATCTAAAACGGCATATATTTGGGTCAAGATATTATTCTCTGTGGAGGATAGCCGCAATTTCTGTTTGTTTCTTTCTGCATCTATCTTTTTGTTATATGATTTACAGGTTGCAATGCAAAAGGCAATAATTTGTAATTCTTCAGTCCTTGATAATAAGAATTAATGTAAATCAAATGATTAAATAATGAATAAAAACTCAACAGTAACAAGAAGCTTTTCTATAATCTGTCTTTAAAGAAAAAGCCTTGAACCTTCTTTATGAATCTGGGCATGTGCTGTTGATTTATAACTCCTGGAGGATAAACAATCAGCTCAACCAATATTGTACCATTGGCAAGCTGTTTAATAGAGCTTTCTTTCCAGCCCACTTTATGACAGGTCTTATACTCCTAAGCAAAAGCCTATTGTTATCAATTCATTATTAGTTTGCATTGAAGGCTTAGGTTATGTCACACACTTTTTTTCAAGGACCCCATCACTATTACTTTCTCTCCCAGAGATAAATGATGAATGAAACTTACTTACCGTAGTTAAATTATCAGTAGAAAATACATCAGCCAGTCCAGCAGGGTAAAGAAATTTCATAAACTCAATAAACCACCAGCAGTATAATGTGTGTATATACATGTGAGATGCAATAAAAGCATAGATAAACCAATCTGATTTGAAAGATGGGAGCACAAAAAATTAATGGCTGGCAAACTCTGAGGGAGGCTCTTTGCTGTGGATAAAGCTCACACAGTGTGCCTACACTGGTAGCAAGGATATCTGGAAATTTCATTAGGGTCATCTTGTGGTGCAAGTGTTTGGTATGGAAGTCAGAAAAGGGAAGTTCAATACTTTCTGGTTTATTTCTCCTAGGCCTCAGTGACTTTCTTCTTCACTGGTAATACTGGGAAACATTTTCTAAATTACATTAAAGAGTTAGTGAAAGAAATACATTTATTTAACACGAAATGCTTCTCGGCCAGTTTCTGATACTTCTGAGTCTGATGAGTAGGTAATCCCTTACTTGCCTACCAGCTCCATTGATTTTATTAGGAATATTTGCAGATGCCTCAGTATGACAAATATTTAAGATTACATTTGAAGTTTAAGAGCTGCTGAATGCCTTGTTGGATCTAGTCCCAAGTGAGGTTTCAGTCTGTTTAATGACAGACAGACCCTCAGGGCCACTTTGCTTTGTTGGCAACAACTTTGGCCTGTGGCAAGCAAAAGAAATCTTATCTGCTACACTGAGTGAAAAAGTCAAGAAAGGTTTGTTTTTTTTTTTTTTTTTTTTTTTTTTTTTTTTTTTTCTCTCCTTAGGACTAATGACTTAGAGTATGACTTCAGTAGGTTTTGTCTGCTTCATTGCTGATCATGAGCCTGATAATTTTGTTCATATGCCGAATACCTTGCAACCATTTTTGGATGTACTAAATACTTGCTGTGCATGTACAGCTTCCACCCTGTTCCCCCCTCACAGTCAAAAAGTAAAAACAAAGTAAAGACTTTGAAATATATTAACAAAAATTGTAATGATATATATTAATTAAATCCTTCCAAGTATACTATTTGATTTGATTCATAAAATCAATTACTAGACTGTACGCAAAGACAATTGTCAAATGTAAATGTAAAAATGCATTTTAGTAAATATAAAATATATATTTTTTGTTTTTCTGTTTTAAAAGAGAAAATAAGATGAAGGGGTAGAAGGAGATTGAAAGGAAAGGAAAAAGAAATGCAAAAAAGAACTCATCTTTGTTCCAGATCTGTTGACAATATAACTTTTCAGCACTCTTCAAAACATATTTTTAAAGTTTTTTCTATCAAACCTTTGCATGAAAATTAGAGAACAATGAATTCCTCCTCAGTACTCTACAGCAACGAACATAAAACAGGTCTTTTGTGGACTTCAAAGCATGCTGCTGTAGTATACAGTACAGAGAGTGCCTTTACTGCTCGATCGATGCAAGCTTTTTCGATCCATACAAATACATGAAATTTTTTGTGTGTACGGAGTTTCAGACGTGAAGGCTGCTGCTGAAATAAGCAATCACTCTGAAGCCTCTTTGAAAATGAGATCCCAAGGAATTTTACACAGGGAAAAATATGAAGATCTTGATTATCATCCTAGCAATCATCAGGTCAGAAAGGGGATGTGACAGGGAAAGGGTGAGTGCAGTGAACCAAGCATTTTCATAAGAACTGCCTGCTGGGGCTGTGTGCAGTCAGGCTGAGTGCAGAGCAACATCCGCAAGTGCCCCACTGTCTTCCTGGCCTTAGAGTTTAGAGGATCATAAAGTCCTATGTAGAAACACATCTTTTCCTATCAGATCTGCATTTAAGTGCATTTGGAGGGGTTAAGGGCAAGGGATTTCATTCCCTGATCTTTTCCCATTTGTCACTTGGTTTTGTGTGTTTGGTTGGTTGGCTTTGGATTATTGTTTTGTTTGTTGCTTTGTTTTCTTGGTGTTTTTTGTTTGTTTAACTGAAAGCAAATAGTGTGAGTTATTGGAGATTAGAAATATCACTCACACATGAGAACACTAATCATCTTCAATTAATATAAAAAGCAGCAGATCAGTAACTATAATTACTGTCTATTATCTTTCTGTCTTGTCAGCATTTTTTTTCTTGCTCTCTTTAGTTTTTTGATAACTAATCCTGAAGAGATGCCACTGAGAATCTTTGTTGCTGCAGTCAGTCTCAAATGCTCAAGAAATTACATGAAATACCATTCACATAAAAGTCAACAGTTAACTCCCATTTATTTGAAGAGATTAAGGTTTTGTTTTCTGAGTCATCATTTGCACGTTAGCAATGACAGTTCTTATAAGTACTCAATTTTTACTAGTTATTATTATTATTATTATTATTGTTAATGCAGTTAATTGGGTCCACTCATAATTTTAAAAAATATCTGTAACATACATAATTTCATTTCTCTTAAATTGCTTTTGTTTCCTTATTTATTTATTTATTTATTCCCAAGAAATATGATACACTGATTTAAGTAAATCCACGTATTGTAAAATGAGGATGGGTTGTGAAAATAGCAATGTAAGTTTGCCTAACAGTTCTAATTTAATATGTATTTTTTCAGCTGTTTTTATGGTTTTTAGTTGTAACATTTCGGATTGAAATTGTTTGAATTTATCTCTGTTGACAGTCATCTTGAGTTTTTCAATTTTTTTTTTTATTTTTTTTTTTTAAGTTTCATCAAGTAATTCCAAATTTTATACATCTAGTAAGGGAGAAAAAGGCTGTTTGACAATTGTCCCAGTTTATTACATTATTACAGGAATACAGTTTACTGTCAAGAGTCTGTAGATTGTCGATATTTGACAGAAATTTGAGTCAGAAATTTGAGATTTCACAGAGGAGATAATGTTGTGGACTACTTTTTTTTTTTTTTTTTTTTTTTTTAATCTTTTCATGAAAACCCTTCAAGATGCTCTTATAAGCATGACTGAATTTCCATTACTGCCTGTGCAGTAAATGGAAATGGAATGCAGTAAATTAGCTGATTGCTGCTTAGGTTTTTAAACAGTTTGTCTGCAGGAAACATGGTCCATAGTTGCACAGTGTACGTGTAGCTCCTGTGGATGGGACAAAAAAAACGAATGCTTCTGCCTGTCTTGCCCTTCCCCCCTCATTCCTCTTATGTTGGTTGCATGATGCAATTTTTGAACTAGGAGGTTAAGACCACAGAGTGTGATCTTGGTGGTAAATTCAGGCAGTGACAAATTGTTATTCTGTGGCCCTGCCTCACAACTGCTGCATTTTGCAACACTTTGGCCTCTGTTTTCTGAAGTTAAAGTAAAAACCTTGTCCTTTTGTTAGAGGTAGTTTATTGAGACCTGTCCTGCAACAGGTAAAAAGACTAAGAATGAAATGATTTTTTTGTCCTTCTTCATTGAATTTTGGAAATATTTTCCAAATAATTTTCCCTTGAAAATATGAAATGAGCTTACTGATGGCGAGCCTATTCACACACCCTTGATTTTGCAAAATTTGTTAGGGCTATATTCTCGCTGTGCTATTTGTCATCCTTGTTTTGAAGTTGAAGCTATTTAGGACTTTACCTTTGAAAAGCAGCCACTGCTACAAATATGCTTGAGTTACCCTTAGTAGTGTTTTCACCAATTCCATGAAATCTCCATCCCCAGAGATGTGATTTCAGTGGGAGCTTCTCTTACTGTCACTTCTAGTGAGATCAAGATTGCTTAGAAGAGACAACATAGGAGCTGTGTCATTGAAGTCACATTGGAAGTCACATGTTGTTCCAAGGCTTCACCGGGGG
>NC_048901.1:1531455-1544147 GCF_011077185.1 Oxyura jamaicensis | reverse complement strand
GCGACAGCGACACAATGTCAATTTAAAGCATTACAGGTATTTGAGGTTGTATCAATGATGAGGTTGCTTTTAGAGCTGTTAGCTTCCCACATGGCAAATAAGCAAAAAAATGTCTGGCAATTTTTTTTATTTTTTAATTTTATTTTATTTTTTACAGGAAAGGAAGACACTGGTTAAGGGAAAAGAATACATTCAGTTGTAAGGAAATCTTTAAAATACTTTGATATTTCTCCTTTGGCATATAAACACATTAATAAGATCAAGCACACTATTATGATGCCAATATTTGTATTAGCAATCTTACTTATATAGAAGACGTTTTTCTAAAATCCAGGTTTGAGTGTAAATAGCCTTGATTTCTCTGCATTTCTCTGCCTTTAGTTCTTATTATCATTTCCACAGACTCAACCCTAAAATAATTTAAAAAAAAGAAACACACAGACACAAAAAAAAAAAAAAAAAAAAAAAAAAAAAAAAACAAGTGTAAAACAATGGATACTATACCACCAGACACTCCCACTTCTTACACAGAAGGACAGGAAATAATAGATTTACAATGTCTTTGGAAAATAATTGGCCTATTAATGATTAGTGGGTAACAAAGATTTTTTTCATTCTGCAAAATATATTGATTTTGTTAAGTGCAGTCTTCCCTCCCTCTTTCTTCATTTTTAGCCTTCATGGGGTAACATGAATAAGCTATAAATGGGTTAGGATTTGTTCTACTTTGTTTTCCTCTTTCCTCGTGATGGAAGATGATATGCTTTTAAGAATGAAGGCCTTGTCTACTGATATCCATACTCATCCTACCTGTAAAACATAACTTCTTTCACTAGCCCCTTTCAGCTGCCTTGAAATAAAGCAGATGAGTCCATGAGAGTGGTTAAATGTAATTTCCTTGACTTCTCTGGATTTTGTGTTGGGCTCAGGACTGGAACCCAGAATCTGGAGCACAGGGATTTGTATGGTACTACTTACCCAACCACTTAACTAGTTGTGACAGAGTGTGTGCCTCTCATCTCGCTGAGCTAATAAGTGTTCAGCCAAGGTCTCAATTTTATAAATTAGTTCTATAGATTACTTTAAAAGTGAACATAGGACCAAGATGTAAATATGCATATAATTTGTTGCAGGTACTCAGTTAAAAGAAATTTGTTGCTATTTTTAATATGTAGTTTATGACTTTATGGCAAACATTTTTTTTTTTATTTTTTTTTTTTATGTGAAGCAGGCTGAGGAAAACTGTAATTTGACTTCTTAACTTATATGTATTTATTTGTTGTTTTATTCTCAAGAAGAGTTTAAATAGCACTACCAGCAGGGAATCTGACACTAACTTCAGCTATGTGCCCTTTTTCCAGTCTGTTTACATCTCATTAACGATATTGTTCTAATTGAATAAAAATAATTAACTTGTACATCTTCACAGAAGACTCAAACAGCCCCAAGTAAAAACAAAATTCAACAATTTACACTTTCACACTTTGCTTGATTTAATTCAGGATCATGGTGATTTTTGGCCAAGAAAATCTCAGACCTAGACAAGTGAAATAAGTTACTTGAGTTCTTGGAATTAGCACGTCCCACATGCTGTTGTCTTTTTTAATTTTCCACATCATTAACATCTGCATATGAATATGTAATGCTGAGCCTACAGAAGACAAACTCTTCTGTCATTAAACATCTTTGCTGCTAGCAATAACTAGCTTTTCTAATGCTGTCTTGTAGATAAATGTGTATTTACCCACAAAATACAATGATATGGATAACTTGCAGAGTTGTGTAATCAATAGACATGTCCTGACTTTCTGGGCCTTTCCAAATCTGGCATCTGCCTTAATCGCTCTAAGTTGCAAGTAGCTTCTAGTAAGCAACATTTAGTTTAAAAGTCAATCTACTGCTGTGGACAGATTTTTGTTCCTCCAAGATAACAATGACCAAACCTCAAGAGAAGATTCTTCTTTGGCTAAGCTTTATATCAACAATCACACAGGCAGGTGGAGTTTTTCAGCAATGCTCTCATAAATAGTCTGGTTTGAAATTAAATGTATAACAGTTTCCTTTGCAATTCCTGCCTGCAAAGGGCTTGTTGAGTTTTCTTCATAAAGGTGGGCCACAATGCTTTAATGCATATCAGCTATATGTAGTATGTATAATATAATCATATCATGATTATACACTCCCCCTGTAATAACCAGATGGATCACACACAGTCATTACTATGGGACTGTAATTTAGAGCTTGGATTCCAAACAGAAGCAGCCATTAGCTATCATTTGAGCTAATGCAAAGTTGTGTTCCTGTGGAAATGTAAAAGGACCATTTCTCAAAGCAGGGCAAATCTGTAGACTCTTCAAATAAACCGAATCCAGCAATTTTGTTAATGTGGCTAACTGGTTTCTATTGCAATAGTGATCCTCACTTAACACAACAACACCTGATAACAAATATAGCATTATAGAAATCCTTAATAGTTTGTAAAAAGTATCTTTCTTTGTTGTCTTATGGCTAATACATTTTGTATCCTCTGAAAGCTTTTCTATGTGAGATCTGGTTTTCAGGTCTCTTAAAACTGCTGTCATCTGCATGTCTCCCAAAATCCATGTCCCTTGGAAGAGGATTAAGAGTCTGACAAACCAAAAGGAACAGCTTGGCCTTTATGGTTTTGACTGTTCTTTCCTAATGCTAACACAAAGCAAAAATAGGCAATATCTGATGGCACTCGCGTATCAGGAAAGATCGCAAAATGGCATTACTCACTCTTGACATTTTGAGTGGCAGATGGGAAACAAATAATTTTTCTCCAGCTTTTCTTGTCAATATTTAATTTAAAGCACCAAAGCTGATAAACATGGTGCATTTTAGTTCTTGAAAATAGAAATATCATAATGCTTCTCTGGCCTAATTGCAAACATTTTTAAAAGAACTGAATCAGAATTTGACATGGAAACAGATTTCTTTCCCATTTTGATACAGTGAACATAGTGTATTAAACTGCTGATAAAAATCAGTATCTCATTGTCAAATACTCTCTGTGAGGTTTTCAAAATATCTGTCTCAGTCTTTTGAAGTGTCTCTCACTGAAGGGCTGAGAGTCCTGAAAACAACGGCACCAAATATTTCTTGTTTTTTTAGGTAATTACCCTGACATATGAACGTTAAATGCTTTACATTTTAATTCAGACATTAAGGAAGTCACCACCAAGTCTGTACAGGGTGTGTATGAGCTATGTAAATACAAAACAGTTAACTGTGCCTATCTTGCTCTAGTTCTAGTAGCAGCCTAGACCTGTGTCATCATTTATTCCTGCTAATTAGGCTTGCTCTTTCTGTCAGTCTCACCTATTCCTGCTAATTAGGCTTGCTCTTTTTATCAGTCTATGGATTTTCTACAGGGCCTATCACTACACAATTAAATTCCTCCCCTGTCATTTCCCAAGTGTCTTCCAGTGGGGTTTGGAAATAATTTACCCTGTGTTCTGGATGTAAAACCTTACTGAGTGCACTGTCCTATTAGTTAAGCAGTGCTAAAACCAAACACTACAGAATGCAAAGTATGTGGATTTGACTTGAATTGGAGATCAGCTGAAACTGGGGCCCTGTGCAATTCTTAAAAGTATGTAAGGGCCTAAAAATGAAAGGAAGCTTTTAGTAGATTTAAAACACTTTCAGCAGGACTACTTAAGCACAGCTGAAAATCCCACAATATCTACTTCCTATCTCTTACCTTGGGGTGCCTGTACAGCCTGGAAAAATGTACCAATGAGATGGGTGAACATTTTGGATCAGTAATAGCTACAATAATAGAATTTTAATTGATGCATACTTGATTGAAAGCTCCAGTCATGGTTTGCTAGGCACTTTTTACTTTGGTTATTCTTTTCTAACAGTTGTTTCATGCAGTATTAATATTGGAAATAATATACATATACAGACCATTAGAGTGTTATGTTTGAGGCAAACATGCTTGAAACTGCTTGGAAGCTGACAGAGAAACCTGAATGAAATCTTTATTATGTTCCCAGATTTTTATTTTTTATTTTTTAATTATCGTTTGTCTCTACAGATACAGTCTGACTCAGGTTAAAGGGACTATAGATGTTAAAACAAGTTACTAAGGAAGGAAAAATATGTGAAATAAATCTGATATTGCTGTTCCTGATAGACTGTAAGAAATATGTTATTTGTTAATTATCAAGACATTTCTTCATATTAAATTGCCACATTTGTCTTCCAGCTGGTATCAGTGTCATGTAATATCATAAATGTGTGACTTGGGATAACTATCATATGACATTCTATTTTAAAAAATATATATATTATTCTATGAAGTGTTGTTCCTACAATGCATTTCCTTTGTTAAAACTGTTAAAGCTATTTGCTGCTTTGAAAAATAATTGTAAAAAGCACATTTATCTTACAGTCTGTTTACCTTTTTATTAGTTATATGTCTAGCTTTTTCCACCCTAATGGAAGAATAAAATACTTTTAGGATTTTTTCATGAAATCTACTTAAGGAAATCTCTAGAACATAAAATCACGTATATACCACCTAGGCACTACATTGCTGCACTCAATCCAGTTTTGGGTAGTTTTTTTCTTTACAAGCATTCCTACTGGATTCAGGGCTGCCACTGATGGCGTGTAGATCTTCTCAGTCAGACCCTTGTGCTGACTGTTGTTATTACTCAGCTCTGAAACCACATGTAAAGGAATGATGTGGCACCCATGAGCTATGGAGGATGTAAGTGAGAGCTTTGCAAGGAGATAAAATGCTAGTGGATTGTTTTCTGCAGATTTTCTGTTAGAAATTCTCCTGGTGGAGCATCCTCTGGCCGATAGAAGGGTGAGCATACATTTTTAAGGACTGATGGGGCACCCATGCTTCTCAAATTATTTGTAAAGATTCAATACAACCAGGAAGGAAATTATGGGGATGGAAAAGTGACAGGGTTAAACATCAATATTAAACCATTTTCATGGCTCTTCTATACATGTTTTCTCAAAAACTCAACCCAAACTTCTGCTGCTACTACTACTATTTTTGTTGTTACTTTTTAGGTTGCAGTTACTGAGTAAATTATTCCCGGTAAGAGCGGTACAGCAGGAATAAATTTCCAAGTCCAAATTTATTTCTAAGAACTGAAAAGGACCTCAGTCCTCTTTTCAGCAGAAATTTGAATGTCTGTATTTTCTTTTTATATAGGGCTTTCCCTCCTTGTCTCTGGGGGTATGTTAGGAGGTGACCATGCATTCATGGGTGTGACTGAGTTCTGGGATAAGGTATAACAAATACAGATACAACCCTTTTATCTTCTCATAGCTTAAGACTAGACAAATAACATTTTCCATTCCACCATTAACATCTTCAGTCTCAATACTAAATTGCTGAGGATTCTTCCTAATTACATTTTTATGCAAAATTAGTCTGTAACATTCCTTCTGAAGAATGAATTCATTCTGGTGTGAAACTGTACTCTTTGAGTGCACCCCCCTTTCCTGGCTGCACCAGTCCTAGACTGGAGAACACCAGTCCTAGACTGGAGAAGCATTTTAGCTGGCTAATATTGAAAAATAATTTAAAAAGTATATGTGTATATATATATATATATATACTGAATATATATATAGTATATATATATATATACTGAAAAGAAGCAACAGTTAATTGCTTCCTGACTTTCAAATGAGAAAAACAAAACCTGGAGAGGTTTCTACTCAGTCCAGGAGTCCTACCTACTCTCTACATTTGTGGGATGTGAAGGATATCAACATACTGTTCTTGAGCACCAGACTATTGTCTTTGGACATTATAGCAGTGTGTTGAGATTTCCATGTGTGAGAATAAGATAGATGAAACTGAACTTCCGTTCAGTTGAGGAACTCCTAACTAGACATAACTGTACTATCCTTCTTATTTTAGCTTTGGGAAAAAAAAAAAAAAATACAGAATGATGAAGAGTTATAAAAGAACTCGTAAACCAAAGGAGGGTCAGGAATAAACAATCTCACAAGTAATAGTCCATACTCTAAATCTTAAGCAATACTACCATGTCTTTGAAAAATATAGCTTTCTTAAATTATATATATGTATCATTACCTGAGTCATATGGTGAAAAGTATTTTCCTCACCTTTAGGAAAAAAGAAGCAGGAACTGCTTCACTTTCTCAACCAGACACAGTGTCTATACCTGGAACAGCTTTTCTCCTGTATGCTCTCTGTGTATAGACATTACAATTGTAAGTGTCAAACTTGATGTGAAGATTGGGTGGGGACCTGTCTGCAGATTCCACTTTCAGTTTGCCAGCAAGCACTTTACCCTGCTCTGTAGCTTGTACCTTTCCAAGAAGCAGAATAACTTAAGGCACATCTTGTACAGTCATTAACGAGTTGTTTCTAGTGGGATCTCTTCACCGAGTATGTCTTAATGTTCATGATGTGGGTCACAACTTGGTATTGCTATTTTCTCTAATTACCATACTTCAGTGTTTTTTTCCCTCAGCTGGAACATTGTGTTCTCCCAGGCACAGTGTAAGCGAAAGTGGAGATATCACAAAATGAGAGGAAAAAATAACCTAATTATCTTCATGGTCCAGAAAGGTCCAATTAGCAATTAGAGAAATGTGTTGGAATAAAAATTGTACAATGCTTCTTTTGACTCTGTTTCTAAACTGTTAAGTCGCTGCTCAGATTTATCATGGGACTAACTAACTGCTGATAAGAACACTTTTAACACCAGAGAGTTAATGTATCTGAACACAGATGGTTTGAGGTGTTTGAAACTGCATGAATTACTGAACTATCTTGCAAGGTTGTTAATTGTTCACTGAGCCTTAACTGAAAATACACTTTAATGCATGCTGCACTGTCACTGGATATGCAATAATCATAAATGAACATACTAGCTGCCATGTCAAGAATGCAAGAAAGTGATCTCGTGCATTGATCAATCCATGAATGTGCAGGCTCTGCTCATTCACACTCCTCGCATAGGTGCAGAAAATTGATCATATGTCACAGAACTTTTGGTAAGAATAAGGCAATGACATTGCTTCATGCTGAGATTCTATAGTTCATAATGAATCAAAGAGAGTGGGAAAAAGTGATCTGTAAGAGGAATGTTTTATTGCAGGAGGCCTAACTGCAGTGATTTTCCATGTGAATCTGGCTCCATACTCATACTGAACCATCTTTGACATGAACCACACCTGAATTATAAGGCATATAATTAATCTGAAAAAATGTTTACAGACTACGACTGCATTTAAGAATAAACTGAAAAAAAGGTGATGTTGTATCTATGATTCATAGTCAAATCCATAATTTATATTCCAAGATTTGATGTGGTTATACAATAGTCGTAATTTATCACATACTATATATGCATCTACTTTATAAGGTGTCCATATTGATTTTTGCAATCTCTTTAGGAAGTGCTAAGGGTAGGCACAGATTCCTACTAGCACGCAGCTGAATCTTGGAAGTCTCCCTGGTGAAATACTATTTCTTAAAGACTGTGAGGGGAAACTGGAAGAGATAAATGTAAGCGCAAAGGTGACAAAGAACGTTAATGCTCCTCTGCAGAATCATTTTTTTTCCCTTTTGTCCAGATGGTTTCATATTTTTGCAATGAGAATTTCTGAAGTTGGCAACTGACAGGAATATATACATCTTTTGTTTTATTTATTTATTTATTTATTTATTTTATTTTATTTTATTTATTTTTTTTTTTTTCAGAAAAACAGTGTGCTGTGTTCAGTGTTGGTGGGGCAGGCCCTAATGAATTATCATAAGAAAACTTGGAGGTTGCATGATATGAAAGTCACATATCTGAATTTTCCTCCTTTTCCTGGATAGAAAAAATAGCAAAAAAACATGCTGTGTTTTCCATCATGTATTATGCTTCCTCCCTCATCTTGTCCCTCAGTTGTTACAGGCATTTATTTTTTGAATCTCTTTGTCTTGCAGCATGGACAATGTATAACCTCTTTTTTTCCTCATAGACTAGAAGTTCCTTTTGTATTTTTAGATTTCATGCTCAATGTACTTATGCTCTGTTTTTTGGGTCACTCAAGCCAAACCAGTTCTTGACCATGCTTTGCTGCCCAAGCATAACATACAGATCAGGCTAGAAGAATAATGACAGATATAGGCAAAGGTGCTCATGGTGCATAAGACTCAGAACCCAAGGCTGCTTGCTGTATACAAGCATTTAAATACAGAAATGCTAGGGTATATGAAATGTACCGTTATACCTCATTGTTACTCAGATGCATTCAGAAACTATTTTTAGTAGTTTCTCCTTGTAATAAAATTCTAAAAAATTGTATGTCTTAAGTCTCCCTGCCTCTTTGTGCTCCATTCCACTATGGTGGATCAGCTGTTATTTTTTGTCATTATTTTCCTTCTCTCTCTTTCAATAATAATAATAGTAATAATAATGCAGAGGCTTAGCTGATAGAAATATGTCAAAGAAGGCTGGGCCATATTGCTTCAGGGTAGAGATAATTAGTAAGATCTGAGACGGGAATCTGCTTCCATTTTTCTATTCACTGCATATGAAGCAGAAGGTGGACCATGTGGAAAAGGTCCACAAAGATGAAAATTAAAGAGAAAGAATAGTGATGTAGAAAACATGAGGTATGAGAGTGTGGGGTGATTATTCTAGGAAAAGATAGTCATATCTCCTTCCTGCATAGGAAGGAACAAAATGTCACACCCAACAGATAAAACAAAAGTAAGGTGGCAAATAAGATTTCAATTAGATGGGATAAAAAATTACAGTTGGCAAAGTGAAACATAGCAGAAATTGAATGTAGAAATACGGCATTCTGTCATTGGTACTTTTAAAGAACATGTGAAATAAGCATCTGTCAGAAATATCACGGAACAGCTAATCTTTCCTTGGGGCAGGAGGATGTATTTGGTTGTGATTTAAATCCCCTTCAGTGCTCATTTTTCATTGACTGTTTTAAGATTTTACAGGGAGACTTTCAGCCCTGTGGGTATATACTAGGAAGTCCAGTGTTTTGTCTGAGAATTTTTAGATGTTTTCTTTCTGGGTGTAAATGGAAAATGTCACATGGAGAATGTCTGTTCAAATAAATGAATGTTGAGAACTACAGTGTTTTACAGATGCACAGTGAGCAGGTCTGTGATGCATATTCCTGTGATTGCTACAATCAATGTCAAAAATCCTATTGACTTAAGTGGTTAGAGATAAAAACCTTAAGCTACTTGGAAGATCTTAGTTAATCAAGTTGTATAAAATTATTCTGCCATCTGTGTCCAACTGAGCAAGTTTTCTGTTCTCATGAGATGTGACAACCTGTCATGCCAAAAATCCCCCACCAATCTTGGATATTCATTTCAATTAACATTAATGAAATGTGGTTTGAGCAAGTAGTTTGGCTGGCCAGATTTTATGAAAGATTTACCATCTTTGCTGCCCATTTGCTTTATCACCTTGGTGCTTCTATTTACAGAAGAGGTAGATGCAACATAAATATTCATTCATCAATTTCCTGAGGTTAAAAAAGACTTTCCCCCCACTTTCCCTTTAGTTGTTGGGACTCCACATCTCTGCCTGTTCAGCTGTTTGAGGGTGTCTTGGGGTGAGCTGTGTTCCTTTTGGGGGGGCTGATAGGGAGCACCCAGAGGAGTTGGTCTGGGGCAGGTGGAGCTGGTCTGGGGGCCACCCTTGGGGTTTGGCCCTGGCTGCTGCCAAGTCATGGGAAACAGGTGAGCCTTCTCAGAGCAGCTGAGCTTGGCTGGGAGCTTGCTTGTTTCTGTTTCAGCTTAAAACCATTCCTTAGGTTTGGGACTTCCTGGCCCTTCCTGGGGTGATGCCTATGGGGGCAAAGCACTGAAAGGCAGAGCACAGCTGCCTGTTGGTGTGACAGCTTTCAGGTGAAAAGCCCTTCCCTTCATATGGGGCCTTGTGCAGCTCAGCTGCCCTACTGAAAAGGGGGAGTGCTGGTGCTACAACACCTGGCAGTGATGTGGGGGGCTGGAGAAGGGGCAGAGTGAGGGGAAAAGGGCCATGAAAAACAAGAGCCCTTGGCATGGTGCTGTGGGTGGCAGGGAGCCAAGCTAGAGCCTGCTCTGTCTGGGCAATGCAAGGTAAGCACTGTTCCTGCTCCAGAAGCAAATACTTAGGTGATGACTTGCCCTAGGTGTGCTGTTGGTCTCTGTCCTCTCTAACCACGGGCAATCTGCATACATGGAGCCAGTCCTGGTGGCTTCAGTGAATGCACCATGCTGCTTAGCTCAAGAGTCTTAACTTACTTACTTGACTTTTATGGTAGGGGGGAAACAGCTGTTGTAACAAAAGATTTTGCTGATGGTCTCAAAAAAGCAAGTACAAGTATGTGTTTCTAAGTAGGTCTTGGTGATTGTAGAGGAGTTGTATTTGGTGTGTGATGGGGAAATAATCTGTGGGAGGAAGAGTTTAGGGGTGATAGTAGTGGAGAACTTTCCTCCCTGTTGTTTAGGGTTAACCTGTATTTAATCCTAGACTTGAGCAGACCTGAAACCAAAATCATATGGACTTGAAATTCCTAAAGGTCTGAGTCTTTGTGGGTAAACAGCCCTTAATTCTTTTTTATTTATTTACTTATTTATTTTGGTGTGTGTTTTGTTTTTCATTGTTAAAATGCAAGAGACTACATATTGTTATTTTTGGGATATATCTCAAACTATAGCATTTCCCTGACTGCTTTATTCTGCTATTCTGTGTACAAAGAGTGGAATAATGCCTCTGCCTGCATTGTAGAAAACTTATGGAACTCTGCTCCTCAAAACCAATTTCCCAAAAAACACTCTATATATAGTAATTCTCTGTCTCACTTGCACTTTTTTCATATCCTCATTTGGTTTAAAACATACTAAAACTTTGCTCTAAACTTGGATTAACAGCTGCCTGTGCACTTAATCAGTAGAATAAGAAGAGAATCTGTTATATTATTGATCTCTAGGATATTGTTCTATGCTTATAAATACATTAATCTGTAATTTAAGCCTTTTATTGTTCTCTCTTGGGTGTTAAATTTAATGTTTTGTTAAGTTTGACATACTCATCTCTAGAAAAATGGCTGTAATCTATGGAAATATCATTGTTCATATGGTATATATTGCTGTAGAGGTACATGCTGTAAGAAAAATCTAAATCACTTTCATTAGTGCATACAAAGCTTAGAAAGATTATACTTTCTGTTTGAGGAATTAAGGATAAACTTAGTCTAAAAAGTCTGTAATTAGATTTTTCCTAAAACTCCTGGAAAAATCTAGTCTTTTAACAGACTAATTGATGTATTTTAAAATACTTAAATGTTAAATAATATATTGTATCATTCTCTTTGAAGAATCCCAAGGCAAGTACTTTGGCAGTCAGCTTAACCTTTACTGTGTGTGGGGGGGAAACAACTGGAAAAAGTTGGATTACTGGTTGTAAAACAGGTTTTTTTTTTTTTTTTTTTTTGAAAATAAATTAATACATGGAGTATTTAATGCACAAATTCATGGAGAAATCTAGCTTCCTTGCAGGCAGTGAGTGTCTTATTGACTAGGGAGAAGGAAGGCCTTTCACCTGACCCTGACTCTTGCAGGAAGGGAAGACTGGAAGGGCTTTTTGAAGTCCTAAAGTCCAGTCACCTGCCCTCATAAGCAGTTGTGATATCTGGTACTAGTGAGAAGTACACATTACTTGCTCATGTACACATCTTCCACTGGGTCCGCTCTTTCTTCTAGTTGTTGGGTCCGCTCTTTCTTTCTTTCTTTCTTGTTTTACTTCTGTTATTCACTTCCAGGTGAAACCTGCTAATATTGGATTTATTTCTGGGTGTTCCCTCTCCATAGGTGGATATCATTCTTGTTTAATGGACAACAATAACCTGTCAGTTCTGTCTTTCTGGTTGAAGCTCTTTAGGAATATGCAGTTAATACTGATGAGTAGTCACTCGTAGTCAGCTGCTACAAGCTCCCTTTTCCAGGCAGCAGGTGATGGACTGGAAATTTGTCTGGCTGTGGAACCAGGATGCCTGGGCAGAGAATGCTGCTGGCCATAGTGACCCAGGCTAATATTGCTTTCTTTACCTGCATCTTTTTGTACTTCTTGTAGTCTCTCCGCTCTGTATTGCCTCTTGCTTTTTTTCTTTTCCCTCTCTACTCACCTTCATTTCCAGGTGGTTCCACTGATGCTGGTCCCCCTGGGCCGCAATTCCCCCTGTGCCTCACATCCCCCTCAACCATGGAGCATCCCAGGTGGCTGCCCGGCTTGCAGAGAGGCAGGAGAGGTGGCCAAGGGCAGCAGCCTTTATGCTGCTGTTTGTGACAGAGGGAACAGGGCCAGCCAAATGCCTTGCTTTACGCAGAAAGGGCAGTAGGCCAGCAGAGCAGCTTATTGGAATGTATCCAGCTTAAGACCATATGCCATGCAGGCCTGGTTCAGCTCAGGGTCTTGGTGTGATCCTATGCATGTAGTTCACCCTCAGTTCCTCTGGGCTGAGGTCTGCCTGCCTAATGCCAGCTGGGAGCGTGTTGTACACCACCAGGCCTGGAAGCCTCAGCACAGCAATTCCAAAGCCTTGTGTTTGGGTTCTTCTAGATTGAAAACTCTCAGCTTAGTGTATGTTATCCCCTAAACTATTGGTATAATCATTATGTAAGCAATTTGCATAGGAGTCTTCCCCCC
>NC_048901.1:1430152-1531055 GCF_011077185.1 Oxyura jamaicensis | reverse complement strand
GAGCAGCAGCGAAGAAGCGCTATAGACTGACCATAACCCCCATTCCCTTGTGCCACTTAGGGGAGGAGGTGGAAGAGGGTGCATGGCGGGAGGGGGGAGGTGCTTTTGGTTTCTCTCCTTTGTTTCTCACTTCTCTAGCTTGTTAGTAATAGGCAACAAATCTTACTATCTCTCCATGCTGAGTCTGTTTTGTCTGTCATGTTAATTACTGTGCGATCTCTTCATCCTTATCTCAACCCTTGAGCCCCTTTCATCATATTTTCTCCCTGTTCCTCTTTGAGCAGGGGGAGTGAGAGAGCGGTTGTGATGGAGCTCAGCTGCCCTCCCGAGTAAAACCACCACAATTACCTAAGAAATGTTAAAGGCCATTTTATGTATCTTTGCAACCTGAAGCAAAATACAAACACTTGAATTCTAAACTTGATTCTTATTTTTTATTATATGGTCTATATATTTTGCTATGGAGCAGTACAGTGGGTGTACAGCCAGTTGGAATGGATACCTGTGTTGAAGAAACAGGTATGTAGAAGAGTTCAGGTGTTGGCTTTGTGCAGGACATTCCCAGGTGGAAGCAATAGCCTCCCTCCACTGTACCCATCACCTCCTGGTGATGCTTTGGCTGAACAATGCTCTGCATTTCCTCAAGCTGCACAACACTTCTGTTTGCTCTGTCTGCTCAAATGTTTCTCTTAGAGTTTATCGCTAACTTCAGGGCTGCTCCTTTGTCCTTTGACAAAGAACTCAGCTTTGTCAGTCCTGTTAGTCTGTTACCATGGTGTTTCCTTCATTTATGTTCCTTTGTGAAAGATGCCCTGGTCCATACAGAATCTTACAAACTACATTTTCATTTAAATAGTTTTCTGCAAGATTTGTGCATATATTTTTGCTAAACTAATTTTCTTTTGGGTTCATTGATATCTTTAATGAAAGTCTGAGCATTTTTATAAGCCAAAACTTCATTACACTGCACAGAGACTGTACTTTAAACAGATGTGTTCTGTTACTCTACATTTAAATAAAACTTTATTAGATTTCTTTTCTGATGAAAGACAGCAGGGAATGTTTCCTTCATTAGAAACATTGAGGTGCTGGGAAACTGAACATTGCATTCTTGTTTTCAGATTAATTATGGGTTTTGTTATACCTGGTTAATGGTCCTTCTGTGGAAGAAAATCAGTTTATCCCATACAACATCACTGCATTCACGTCAAGATTATCTTTACACATCTGATCATATGGCTGCTTTTCAATGAATAATAGTGTTTTTCAGTGTAGGATTTATTAAGTTTTTCCTGTTTTAAATGGATATGATGCACATTTTATGACAAGGTATTTCATCTGAGTTCTGCTTCTGCCAGTGACGCTTCACTCTGATACAGCAGCAGATGCAAAAGTAATTCTACTGAAATGTATTTTCTTCCTTCTTTTAGGGAAGACTATTTCTTTAAGGGGCTTCCTATGCAACATGGGGTACTGTTAACTGTACATTTATTTAGGTTGTCTGAATGTTATGAAATGAAATTCCTATTTCATAGAAACGAACACACTTTCAGGTAAATTTTGTAAAATCCTGAGTAGTATCTGGAGGGAAAAGGAATGATGAGAAACTTAAAATCTCTGGAGGATTTTCTCAATATGGTGAATCTACTCTGATATTTTATATTTGCTTCTGTGACTACTGCCTATGTCAGAGATGCTACTGAGAGCAGGAGAATATGCTTAAGTGCAAGCTACAATGGGGTTTTTGTGGTGTTTTGGTTTACGGGGGGGGGGGGGGGTAAGTTTAGATATAAATCATTATTTCCTCATTCTCTTATTACAGTTGCATTGTAATAGTTGCCTGGGTTAAATAAGAGGTTAAAAGCTTCTTGCAGTTCCTTTCTTGCTACCTGCTACCATGGATGGCTATAAATCAAGCATTTTTCTTCTGTTGCAGCGGTTACTTCTTTGTTCCTAACTTGTAGGATTGGAGATTTATTTATTTATCAAACACGAATATATTTAATTTTGGCTAACCAATGTATGTACTTCTAAGCATCCACTTAGAGCAAACTACTGCTGACCTTTCATCTGCTTCAAGGAGCACCTCTCTTTCCAGTAAGCAGATTGCTTTGAGGAGTTTCTAATGATAGGAGTAAATCATACATGAATACAGAGCAGCTTGCTTTTCAGCTGGGGTTTTGCTCTAGGTATACATGGAGACAGTGGACTGGTTCAGATTGCAGGACAGATGTTTTCCATGTCTCCCAGGATGCAATTTGCTATTGATCTACACAGTACTTTAGGCTTTAATTCCTTGCAGCAGTTGTGTCATAAGTAGGGAAGTACAGTAGGTGCAAATATGCTAGGTGTTGAGTTGAATGATGGGTCACTAATAGTTTGTTGCACAACGTGTTTAATGTTTGGCTATTTGCTTCTGAAGGAAGGTTATACATGCAAGTTAGCCCAAGTGTGCTGACTGTTGAGACTTTCCTTTCTGGAAAGGTGTATTAAGTTGTACACTATGGCTTTTTAAACAGAATGGCATTAATGTGGTGATTTCCAAATAACTGATGTCATTTGACTTAACAAAATAGTAGCACATAAAGTAAACCCATAGGACTTCTGTTAGCATTTAGTGGTCAGTGATTTGGCATCGTTATCCAAATAATCCAAATATCCAAATAATGTCTGGGATACATTTGATACATTGTGGGATACAATGGATACATTGTATCCATTGTATCATGGATATGGATATCCAATGGATACATCTGGGATACAATGTGATACATTTACATCATTAATCTGCATTTTAATAATCAGTTTTGGGGCCATATTTTCTGCTGGATTCTTAGAGCTGCTTAATAAAAAATGGGACACAAAGGCTCTTGGCTGCAGGTCTTCAAGCAAAAGATTTGCAGTATAGGCCCTCTGAACAGCACACCCTAAGGGAATATGTGGGAGCACAAGGTATCTCAAACACTTTTGACTCTTTCTAGATGCAAGTAAGTCATGTTTTCTAGACTGGGAAATGCTCTAAGTCAGTGTTGCCTTTTCACTAAAAGGCTTGTGGAAACTCTACAAGCTCTTCATTAGTGTTAGAATTTCTTCTGAAACTTTTTTTTGCAGTCACCTTTTAAATATATGGTTTTATTTACTCAATTTGTTTTAACCCTGAAAGCGTGCTTGTGCTTTGTCATCCTCTGCTTCTGTTGTAATTAAACAGAACAACTCAGACATGCAATTTCCTTTTTCAGTAAAAAGGTTGGTGGAGTAGCCTTCATTCAAACTTGAGCAGCCTCAGTGTATCTGTTAATCAGGTGGAAAAACTTCAGGTAGAGTTGTAGTGTGCTTCTGAATTTTGGATCTGAGCTCTGACCAAATGATGTGATGTTGTATCCAGAGTTGGAGCCACTGTGCGTCTGTGGCAAGCATAATCCTTTGGAGGCACACTTTTTTTTGTTATTGTTTTTCTTCTGGGAAGTTGATGGGAACTGGGTCCAGAAAAACTGGGTCCAGAAAAAGCAGCTTGTCTCAAAGGCTCTCATTGACTTCTGGCTCGGTGGGAGTCTTTACTAGTGTATTAGCAAAGCTTTTTCTCCTTAGGCATGAAGAATTGCATGTAGTCTTGTTTCAGCACTAATCCTCAGTAAGAGGAACTTTGGGCATGGACTTGGCATTCTTGTTCCCATACTAAGACAGCGTGAGGTGTTTCTCTCCAGCTTCTATATTTGGAAGAAGATTTCACTGAGGTTTTTATTTAAACAAGTCCACTTAGCTTTTGTTTATACTACTGCTTGACCTGATTGTTAAACTTACAAGCACTGTGGATGTTTGTCAGTTAGTGCCTAATTAGCAGTATTTTTAAGGTCTGTGGTTCTGGATTTTTTCTAGAATTCTGCTGCCCAGTCCAGAAGCTTATTGAAATGCATGTGTTGAGATAATATCCCAGAGAACATCAGAGGCATAGTCCTTGACCCTGTTTCTTCTCATCAATAGCTCTTAATACTGTTCAATATTCTCTATGAATGAGAATAAGCTTGGGAAGTCTTGCAGGGTAGACGGGTTAATGGATCGATATTGACCTTTCCCATTACAACCACAATTAAAACTGCATATGAACAGAAATGAGGGGAGCAGTTTCAGTGCAAGCAGGAGGTTAGATGGGAATTTCAGGATGGTGCTTTCATCTAACATTCTTTAAGGCCTTTTAGATGTCTCTGAAAATGTCACTGAATTGGAAATAAAGATGTGTGAAGAACTCTGAGGATGTGGCTAGTTTTAAACCAAATCTATTGTGTATTTCTTTGCTTAATATCATCTGAATTCATAGAATTTGTAGATTTTTTTAAGGTCCCTTGATTTTTTTTTCCTTGCGTTTGCTATGTACTTTGGATTAATAAATTATGTTTAGCCCAAGGATATTTCACAGTGACCAGACTGGGTTAACATCATAGTGCCGTTTCTGTGTTATAGCTGTGTGAATCCAGAACACACTCATTCCATGTTTGCAAGTGTCCTTCAGCAGGATCCATCCTCCAGTTTGATAGGCTTTGAACACCTTCTGGCTATGCTTTCACATTTTATATGACCACCTATTTCAAATGTTAAGTGGCCTGGGATTTCTGAATCATGATGAGAGAATCCAGTGGGTAGGACACATCCTTATTAAAATGTGACTTCTTAGGCAGATGCAGAATGGAGTCTCCCACCAGCAGGGGATTCTGATTTTTTTTTTTTTTTTGACATGCTTAATGTTCTGATTCATGCTCAAGTATAAATCTCTTGTTTTAGTGTTTTTTCTTTTTCTTTAAGAAAATGAGGTAGGGGGGGGGGGGGGGGGCGGGGATGACACACGACATATCACATACTTTGTATTAATATAGCATGAAAATGAGAACCAAAACAAACAAAACATGGCTGGGCAGCTCTATTTACTTGAGAATATATATGATGTACCAAATCCCAAAGTGTGCCTTCAAGAGAAGTGTATGTTTGCAGATGGCTTTATCATTAGTCCCCTTTGCCTGCTGTTCTCGTCTCCTGTCTATTGTGAAATGCAGAAATATGAGAGGAATGAATTATTTACAAAGCATGTTGAACCACCAAATACCTGAGCTACATTCTATATTTTTGGCTGGTTTGTGTAATAAACTCACAAAGGCTATGCATACAACTAGAAGGGAAGAGAGGAATGCTTGTTAATTCTCATATCTTGTGGTCACAGTGTTAATTAAAGGATGAAGTGGAATGGGGAAATAAAACTGAAAAACTTTAAAGGAGATTTAAAGTAGCCAGGTGATAAGTTAATTGGCTGACAACAGCATAATTTCATCACTGGGTAGTGCCAGATTTTGCTACCCTGATTTGTACTGAATAGCATTTAATATTTGGAAAGAATAGCTCTCAGAGCTTCAGCATGTTTAGGGTGAGAGAACTACTGCCAGCACCAAAGCATACATTCTCATTTGTCCGCAGAAATCTGTATGTGTGGAAAGAAAGTAAAATGATGTGCTTTCCAGGTCAAACTACCTAGTATTCCCTTCTCAGGAAAAAAAATCATTTCTTCCCAAGGCTGGAAGAAAATGGGATGTGCAGATACCTGTCCTGTTTCTGCTACTCCTGCTAGCTGGGTGGCTAGCCTCCTGCTGCAAGAGTTTGAGAAGTGAGCTGGAAGGACTAAGGGGATTGATCTTGGGGGGGTGCAGGATGCTCCCTAGCTTTTCTGGGAGAAGCAGGTCATATTGATCTGTTTTGTGGGAACGTTAAACTTGCACTGAGCAGAATAATCTCATTAAAGCTCCCCAAGATGCCCTTTGCAGCTATTTGTTGTGTTTTAAAACACTTTCTGTACAATGGTTTTCTTTAGATTAAATGGCCTCAAGTGTAGCAGGATCAATGCAGCTATCTGGAGACTTACTTTTGGTAAATAAAAATAATTGTAATACAGAAAAGAAAACTTATTTGGCATCTTACCTAGCAAAGAGAATGGAAGAATCCTTAATTTGCTCTGAAGTGATGAAAATCTATAATGCTATTTCTTTGGGTGATTCTTCTTTCCTCCAATACTGGAGTACGTTCTCAGTATGGCAAATCTTGCCAATCAAAAATGCTTTAATTTTGTTTGAAAATAAGTTTTTGTGTTTGAAAATAACTGTACTTAAAGTGGGACTGTAATGATTATTACATGTCACCTCCATTTAAGCTAATCTGAATCAGACCCTTCCTTTTTTGTTCTGAGTTATTATACAAGCTGTTATATAAACTCATGTATATTTTATGAAGTCTGTCTTTAGATGTCTGCAAGTCTAAAAACATTAGTGTATAGTCTCCTTCCCTTTTTAGATTCCATATGTAGATGTTTATATCTGTGTCTCTCAGTAGATGTCTTAGTGTGATTTAGTCTTAAATCTAGGTTAATAGCTTGGTCTTAAGTTGTTTCTGAAAATGAAAGTTCAGGTTCCATTTGATATATCGAACACAACATAGCTGCACTGTTTATCTGAAGAGTTGAAAGTACTTTGGAAAAGTTTATGTACTTGTAGTGCATAGGGAGCTTTAGGAAACCCATGACCTTTAACATCATATATAGAGATACGTCCTACACACAGAAGACTAGCAGAAAGGAGACCATCTCCACCCTTGTACTTAATCTGTGGGGGTGAAGCTCCCTCTGAGCAGAAGCTGACTGGCAAAATTCTTTGGTTTAAGTTCAGCAGTGATAACTAGTGGCAAACAACTTGAATTCAATTTAGATTTTAGTTCCTCAGTTTGCCTGGTATACAAACATACCTGTACAAATGCAATCTGCCAAATCTTGTTTATCCTCAGAGAAGACATTAGTAGTGATTAAGCATCTGGAACAAGAATAGTTTGGTTTCAGAGCTGGTACAACAATGGAGGACCAGGTCTCATAAGAATATCACCTCCTGAAATGAGGAAAGCTAAAGGCTTCCTCATTTGATCTAGTTTCATTTTTCTATGAATGTGACAAAATCCTAGTAGTAAAAGCCCTTAAATCATCACTTTTTTCTTGATAGCACTTAATTGCTCACATTTTTGTCGACTTTCTGACCTTTAAATGGTGCCACTTGTGACAGCACTTAGAAATAGTGACTGCTTTTAGAGGAAGCAAGAAGAAACAAGCCATGTATTTCCACTTTAATTAGGATTTGTAGTGTATTAATGACAATTGTGTTGTCAGGAAGCTTTACACACTTGTAAGGCTGTCGTGATAGGCAGTTGCTATTCCTTGTCATCTTCCTTTCTTTTTCCTATCTATAAAAGAGTGTCCCCTAGGGTAATGTGACTTGGTGTGTAATGCAGAGCTGTTTTTAACAGAATACTGCTAGTGACATGATGGGAAAATCAGTGTATGATGTGCTGCTAGTCTGCATGTGGGGAGAGACCAATGGGATAGTAGGATCCATGATAAACCCCACTTTGTGGTATTGCTGCAAGTCACATGGTGTGCCAGAGTATCTCCTATGCAGGCATAATGCCTGACTTGATAATCTGTACAAACAACTTCTGAGGGCAGGAGGGAGCCCCGGGTTTGTGCTTCTGTCTGAAGACCTAAGTGCACCCAGTTAAGGTCAACTCTGATCAGTGCAGTAGGTCTGGCTTCATCCCAGTTAGAGCTTATGGAGTTGGGATGTGGGTCTTTTTGCATTTTGTCCCAAATGAACTGCTTGGAGCTGATGGTTGCTGACAGCAGTTTGCTTTTGCTATTTCAGAGACTTCCTCAAATGCTGGGGCTCCATTTCTGTGATTACACTGGTATTGGCCACGTGTTAGTGGGGGAGAAACTGCAGGGGAAGGTGGTGGTGAGGAGGCAGCTGCCACCAGAATAATTTACTGAGCCTCTTTAATGTTATCACTAGCGCAAAAAAAAAAAAAGAAAAGCCTATGGGACAGGCTGTGAAATGTGAATTTCTTGTTTTCCACTTACTAAATGTAATGCTCGTCTATACCTTGAGATTGAAACGTGAAAACATCTGCACACCTTTTTATACCTTACAGAGAATGCTACCTGTGGCTGCTACTAATGATAGGCCTTCCAATGATTCCTCCTAATCAATGGAGTCCTGTGTGTGGTGGTGTGCTATGGTTTTTTTATTTGAGATCATAGATTGAAGCCCCAGCATTGGGTTATTAATGTGTAAACTGCTCTTACAGGATTATCTCTAGTACAAGTCCTATTATCTCTACTGCACAAGTTCTCTGAGAGCAGTTACTTGTCATTTCTTTGGAAGAAGCTTAACTTAAGGTTACTGAGGGAAAAAATCAAATACAAACTGAAGTGTAAATGCGTATTTAGCATTTCCTCTAAGATTCTCACTAGCAGGCTATTGAGAAAATAATACGAAGAATTGAATGCTGATTCTTCTGGTTGTTTTTAGCAAAGATTCTTTTCTGACCCACTGTGGAAGCAATTTGTCTTTTTTTTTTTTTTTTAAATATCCTCTTTTAATACTTAGTAGTGGGTTGTCTTATCTGAAGCAGTCTTACTGCTCTTAGGAGAAGTAATTACTCTCTTTATCCTAGATCTCTTTATCCTAGTTATCTTCATTTCAAAAGTTATTACATTATTTCTTTGTACTGCCAAAGTAGGTGAATCAATCCACTGAGCTCTGCTATTATATTCATAAAATCTTTGTACTAGATGGGTAACCTTGTATCAGCAAGTGGATGCCTTCTGAACTGCTCAAAGAAAGGCTTATCTTCTTAATTTCATCCGTCCTGTGTTCCCAAAGTTAAACACACAGATGCTCTGAATTGTACTAAACTTCGCAGAATTTAGTAGTAGTAAATCCACATAGCTAATATCACAAAGGCTCAACCTTAATGACAGCAAAACAAGGCTATCTAGATGTATTGGATGCTGCTGCTTTAGACATGCTTTTGGTGTGGTTCATATTGCTAAGGCTGAACTCTTTGTATTGTCCTGGTCTGCTCTGAAAAAACTGTGACCTGGTTTTGGAGCTGTAAGCTATCTATGTTAGGCAAAATATGCCTTCTGAGAGTGTGGGCAGCAGTTCTCTCTTGCCAAAAGGCAGCATGCTAGCTTGAATTACATAGAAAATGACTTTTAAAATTGGTAATGACAAGAATTATGTCTGAAAACTCTAAAACGTGTGCAGATATAACTATTCAAGTTGAAGCACCTGTGCAGGTCAGTCTAGTTAGATTTGGGTTTTACATCAAGGAAAAAGGTTATTTTCCACCATAGTAACTTCTCTTTCTTTTAACTCTGGTTTTCCTCAGTGGTGACAGTAAGGCATGAAACCCTATTTACGGTTGAGAGGAAATAAATCTATTTTTCTGTGAGCACAGGATTCCTTGTAGTCTCCTGCTGTAGTCCAGAAAAATCACAGCATATCAGACAAAGGAAACTTGCTGAATATTTATCAAAGGTTATCTGCATCTGGGAGATATCAGATGTCTACCCTTGTCTAGAGGGTCATGGACTTGAGTAGCTTTTTTCCCTGGGGTTTGCAACAAAGAGGGAATGAATTTCTGTAAATAATTACAAAAGCATTTTTAAAACCTTCACTGCTTCCATGTCTTGAATAAGTAAAGAATGTGCCCAGTAAGAGTTACCCCACTGTGACCCCTTAGTTTCACCGGATTTTCTTGCTCTGTTCAGCATATTTCTTGTCTAATGGCGCCCCTGCACATAAGAGCAGGGGTATATGTAAAGGCATATGCTTTTGTAAAGGCGCATGCTACAGGCACTGAATTACAGAATAAGGATTTTTTTTTCCTTTGCATTTCTTACAAAAGAGGGACAATGGGTAACATGTATTTTTTATTTTTATTTTTTCTTTGGAGGGATTATTTAACCTAGTGAATCATCGTCTACATTTTTTTCTCCTTCCTTTTCCTACTCTAGAGAAATTCCCCTCATTGCAAAGTCCTTGGTGGCTGTAATCAATACATCATCTTCAGTTCAGTAGGCAGTACTCAGATTCATTAGGAATTCTGGGCCATAATTGAAGTCAGTAGAGAGCTCTAATAGGTGCAAGGCATCCATTGTCTGCCTTGTCTTAGGATGGTATGTTTTAAAAACTGAATTGTAAGCTCTTCTGAGAGAGGCTGAGCCTCCAGGCAAGGGTATTTGATTTCAAGAAATGCTTTGCAGCTCTACAAAATACTTGTGCAAGCCAAGTGCAATTATCAAGATGGTTTGTGCTACCCTTAATCTGCTAGTATTTTGACATGTTTCTGCAGATATTTGTCTGAGGAGTGGATAAACATAGTAAGTCTGTTATATCATTGCACTTTGAAGCTTGTCTATATCTATTCATTTAAAAGATTGCCCGCTGAGTTTTATGTCTCTATCTGTATCTGCCTATTTACTTTCTAGTATTGTGGATTTCAGAAACTTGACTTTAAATCTGTTTTTGCCTGAATGTTATAAATCGCTTTTAGCCTTTTGTATTATACAGATGTGAGAAAGTAATAGGACATCTTATGGTGTTCTTTCTTCTGTGTTAGATCCCCACTTGTTTAGTGGGGCATAATACCAATAGTTTTGTACTGAAGTGGTTTGTTGGACAGACAGTGGGTGAGTAGGTCATGGTGACCATATCAAAATGTAGAGTCAAAAAATTGCTTGTAAACTAAATTTCTTTTGTGTTCTTGAGACTACAATTACATGTCATACTCTGTTTATTTTTTTTAATTTCAAGATATTTCAGAATTTTTGTTATAGCGTGTATCAACAGTGAAGATAAGCAGTTACTTCTCAAGAGACTGACAGTTACCTATCAGTGACCAGGCAACAGATTTATTCTCAGTTCTGAATTTGGAAAGATAATTGATATCTAATAACCCTCTCTTAACAATGGCTACTCTGTGGTTGTAAGAACCTTGGCAGATAATTAATGATGAATCAACTTCCCTGCTTTGATCTCTCCTTGATAAATATCTATGGACAGATAATGGTTTCTTCAAATGGATTTGCTGTTCATTTTCTCTTAAAGTTTTTTCTTCACTGTGGGTATATTAAACTCTGCTGCTATTGTTGTTGCTGTATCTCTGTCAGCGGAAGCCCTAGTAGAGAAGAGTATTGTATCTGCAAGAACAATTACTACTTAGCTCAGTAACTGTAGCTCGCACTTTGTAGACTGGTATAGGAGCAAAAGCATTGCTATGTTAGTATTCATTATGTTTGGAGGCTCTGCAGTTATGTTGAAATCTCACAATTATACTAGAAAATGATTGTATCTGACCAGTGTGTCATATCACTCTATCCTTATTTAAGAACTCAGGTAGTTCCTTCAAAACTGAGGTCTTACACCCATCTCCATGTTTTTCTGTCCTGATGAGATTTATCAGTATCTTTTATATTGATAAATATAGCTTTGATTTCTTTCTCTAACACAATATTGTGGATGCAGATTGTGCTAGCTGAAATGATTGCAACTGTTTCTTATCCTGACAGCATATTATTCCTGTTTGTCATATTGCAAGTCTAGACACAACCAATCTCAAAATTTTAAATATCATTTGTTTGAAATCTGCCATCCTAATGAAACTCATGAAACATGTTTTGAATCACTAAAAATAGGAGGTGTTTACTTTTTTCTCATTTAGGGGAAAAAAAACACTTAGAAGGAAATGAAATCAGATAAAATAAAAAGGCATAATTTGCTCTATTGTGTCAACAACTGCAAACAGCAGGCAGGGATCTTGTACTCAGGTGATACAAAGCAAAATAAATGGGGGTAACATATATGCCCCTGAGGGACCCAAGAGTGCAGCAGTATGTGTTCTGGAGGATGATGGCATGTATTACTGCAAATCAGCCCAGAAAGATGTAGAGATATATAGAAGAGGACTTCTTTGGATGAAGCCCCTCTGAAAGAGGGTTATATAGTGAATAGGTTGTTGTCATGAGCTGGTTGATAGGCTGGAGCACCAACCCCCAGAGTCCCTCCTGAAGCTTGCTGCATTTCTCTTGCTATAGACATCTGGCAGAGTCCTACAGAGAAGACCTCTCTGACAGGAGCAGGGGGTCTACTACATATCTTCTAGTGTCTTGAGACAGAATGGAGTTCAGATAGCAAAAATAGAGGGTTGATCTGTGATATAAATCTTCTAGTAAAGTGTCCCTAATTTAGGCTTCTGTGGTGTCCATAACAGGTGTAGAATTGTAAGAGATTACTACTTTCTTCATATCAGAGTTCAGCCTATTCTCTTGAAAAGATCTGCAAAAGCTTGATTTACCATGCAGAGTTTACTTGACAGTACGCCAAACTGACTTCGCATCCCCAAAATAGTTATGTGATATGGGGGTGTGAAGACAACTACACAGCTTGAGCTTCTGAGCTCCCTTGGGCTCTCCTCCTGCCCTCATGATTTTTCAGGGTGGCATTGGCTCAATGGTTCTTTGGCACAAATCTCGTCTGCAGGTAGATGAGCTTTTTCCTCCTAAGAATAGTGTATCACTTTCAGTTTATCAAAGTGTACATGGATTTCTCTAAGCATTTAAGTAGGCAAAACATGAAAAAGTGAATTAGCAATCAATTTATTTTCATTCTAGCATATAATTGTCTAATTTATTGGAATGAAACTTTTCTGCAGAGTCACCAACTTTGAGGAAACTTCTACCACAGGCACAGGAAACTGTCTTTGCAAGCAACTTTGTGAGGTCCTTCCAGTACAGCCACAAGCTGTGATGAAGGGAAGACACTTGATTGCTGATGCCCTAAGTGGCTTAATAGCTATGTTAGAGTGGAATTTCTTATTGTGCAGAAACTTGGAGACACTTCATTCTCTATGGGAAGAATGAAAATCTATGCAACTTCCTCACCTTCATGGACCTAAAGGAAAAGTGTTTTCTGCTCACTTTTTTCTAACAAGCCATATATTTGATCTCAGACCCTGGGTGAGGAAGAAGGAAAAGAGATGCTAAAGTGATTGTGGCTTCCTGTTAGCTTCCTCCATCAGGTAGTTATCGACCACTTGCTAGGGAAGCACTTGACCTCAGTGTCTCTCATGCCTCTCTTCTATCTCCCATCAGAGAAGAGCAGTGTGACACCATTGGCAATAGAACGTGTTTTTTAAGTATCAGGACAACTCTTCTAGATACAACTCTCCGATATCTACATATTTTCTGGTATTTGGCTGGCTTTAGTTTACTAATTATGCATCACTTTTTAATCAGAAAATATCTAGATGTATATCTAATGATGATTTGGTTGGATTTTGGAAAGTTAATGGTCTAGAAAGAGTTAGAAAATTATTTCTGTGCTGATTAGTAAGGTTAGCAGAGGATGGAATAAATAGAGGAGACTGAGAGTAAGCCTGGGTTTGCAGGCATTGCTAAGGAAGAGATGACTTAAATTTTAAATATAGGAGAGAATTCAGGAAAGGGAAGGCTGGCAAAAGGGTGAGGACAAGTGAGTAGGGCAGAACAATAATCTATTTTTCATTTTTGAGTTACTTTTGGGGGGCTTTACTAGACCACCATATTTCTTCCTCCTTTTTTGTTGGCTTACGTTCAGAAGTGTTACATGTCAGAAATTCTAACTGAGCTTTAACAGAAGTAACAAAAATGTTTTGGTGTGCAAATATACTAACTGAAGCTTATAACATGATTGGACTTTATAGTTCAGTGATCAAATCTAGGTATAAATCCTGCTGCATTTTTTAACAGTTGATGCCAATGGTATAACTTTTTGTTTTATGTAGCTCTATTCTTATGTATTTATAAAAATGTGGAGGAAATAGCAGAATACAAAGCAGTTATCATTTTTTAGATGAGCTGCATCTGTTTAACTACATCTAACTACTTTCAGATCTGGAGGCTTAGATAATAGTCTATATTTTTACTGAATATTCCCTAATGGATGTGAACTGTATTGAGTTGTATCAAATTATTTTGTTATAACTAGCACTGGAATGTACTAATGGTTTTGAACCGTGGTGTGGAAGGACCACTTTAAAGATAATACCCCAATTAGTATCCTTCCTCAAAAGAATGTGTTGAGAAATGAACCAAGGAAATAAATCAGCATGCAGTCTTCAGAGGGGTGATGATACTTTCCACTTTTAGCTTTATGGACTATGAACCAGCAGCCTGTAGGCAAATATATCCAGGTAGGCTCACCACTAATCACCTGGGCTAAGCAGGTTGCCAATATTTACTCAGCACAAATGTTTTTTCAGGCAAAGGATATATTGCTATTTTTTCCCCCTATTCATGTAGCTCCAATTAATGTCAAAGGGAACTGTGTGTTTGCAAAAAGAAAATGGATCCCCCGAGGGTGTCAAGTTTTGTAAGGTAATGTTCTTCTGTTACGTTTTATGCACTGCGTATTTTTATGAGTTGTTGTAATTGTTTAGTGTGTATGATTGCTTCAGGGCCTGCTGTCAGGTGTGGAATCACAGCGTAAAAAGGGCTCGTGAATAAAATATAAAGAATACAGAAAAGTAAGCTCATCCTTTTAATGTCAGCAGAGCAAATATTCATTCAGAATCGGAATTTACATAAAGAGAAGCAGAAACTGAGATATGCTTGGAAAGTGTGAAAATGCACAATCCTAACTGACCAATTAAAGCCTACAGGTATTGACATCTTGGTAATTCAGTTAAAGTCTGTATCTGTTCTGAAAAAAACGGTCCACTGGGAGGAGCGCTTATAATGGCATCATTGATTAAATATGCTGAACTTAAAAGACCAGATTAGTGGTCATATTTCTAATTAGTAAATCAAATACACTTACAATGTAAACAACTTCTTTATTCTTGTTTTTGGGAAAACCTTTTGACATGAACATGGAAATGCTGTTACCTGATCTAAGAGCATTGTTACAAAGTAATTGGGAACCTTTTGTTACAGTTTATACCATCAGTCAAACGGATCTTTCTTGGTAAAGAACAAATGATTTCTTGAGCTGTAATAATTGAACTCTGTCTTGAACCAAGCAATTAGTGTTACTACTGCTACCACTAACAGTGGTAGAAAACTGATGGATTTCTTTTGATGTCTGTTAGCTGATCAGATTCACTGTAAATGCAGAGAAAAAGCAGCTTGGTAAGAGTTGTCTTGGAGGTGAATTAAGGATGGATAAAAATAAATCAAGTCATAACTTTCATAAAGAAAACTTTCTAAAAACACAAACTTTTTAAAATTGGGATCTTAATCCAAAGAATTCATATAAGGAAGGATATTTTAAGTTACACAGGGTGGTGGTTCTCCTGGTCACAGTTACTGAACTCAAAACTTCCAAATTTGGGTCCAACAGCACTGTAGCAGTGGCTGTAGTTGTCCTCTGCACAAGGACTTCTCAAGTGAATAATCATCCTCTCTCCCATACTTCTACTTGATAGCAGGTTTCTTTTGGTGCAAAATTGATTTACTTGTAATCCTGTTCATGTGAAGTTCAGTCTACTGAAGTAAGTGGTTCTACTGGGTAAACAGAAAACTATTCCACTGATGGACTGTAATGAAAGCAATTTATTAAAATGCAATTGTATTGAATCCTTGGCTGTGGTAGTTATCCTAGTGTAACCATGGTTTAGGCTCAAGTGAGGAATGATGAATTAAACCTGTAGTCAAGTTTAGTCTGTGGATCTGTCTTGTGGTTCATGATTATGGACTACCAGTAAAATGTGGGGACAGACAGTTACCTGCTGACTTACAGTTATCACCTCTTTTCCAGTATTTAACCTGTATAGTAGCTTCTACAAATAAGTCAACCCACTGATGTGTTTCTGAAGCAGCTTTTGTCTTCATCACAGAAGATTTTTATTTCAAAACTTTATTCTACATTGTGAAAGTGTAAACCGTGCGGTGTTGGTTCTTGTCTACTTCTGATGAAGCTCCTGACAAAAGCCCATACTGGTTACTTCAATAGTACTTTTTTCTTATTTTAAATAGCAAAATCAGTTCTTTTTCTCCAGAAAATGAGGCAACTCCCTCTGTCTTTCTAGTGGATCTCTGATATTGTAACTAGGTTACCAAACTGGCACAACAGGCAAGCTGGCTGGCCAAGTCTATTTGGCAAGACAGCACTGCAGGTGCAGGAATAAAAGACCTTCATTTTAAAGAACAATGTTCTATGGCTGACTTCATGTCCTTGAGCTTCTTGCAAGCAGCAGATATTTTTTTTATTCTAACTGCAGAGCTACAGACTAAAATTACAGTAATCTGCTTATTCCTAACTTTCTACTATAGAAATCAACTTTATCAGAAGCCGACGTTTATGCTCCTTTTCATACCAAACTGCTTTTTCTCTCTTCCCTACTAGTTCAAGAAATACTTGGATTGCATTTGAGATGGTGAATTAACTTCAAATCCGCTTATTAATTTCAGTGACCACTTGGGCTCATCACAATGGCAATTCTAAGTGTTTAATTCAAAATAGGATTCTGTAAGAATCAAATCATGTTATAGTCTAGGTTTGGGGAACAGGAGTAGGAAACTTAACAGGGATGTGTCTTTTCAATGGAAATAACCAACAAGCTTCCAGCTTGGGAGAAATGCACATATTGGCTTGTTCTTTTAACTTAGTACACATGAATATGGAATACTCATTATCCTATATTGCTGTTGAACTGAACTGGCCTTAGTACATGTGAGAGCTGATCAACTAATCAAGACGAATTGTGGAATTCAATATTTGAGGCTTAGGTTTCCTAGCACAGCCTGTCCCTGTATGGAAGTAAGGATGTACTCTGCACAGCCAGGCAGAGCAGCTTCTACTTGTAGGGTGAAGGGGAGCTCTAGTAAGCATGTGCTCCTAGGGGAGGCTGGGAGGAGACTGGTCCCACAGACCAGTGGTACTGGCTGTGTTTAGCCTCACCTCACAAAGTCTTCTGAGGCTGACTGAGCACAAACAGGAGGAGGTGGTGGGTTAAGGTGGAAAATGAAAATATAGTTTATCAGAATATATTTGGGTGTCAATTTGCATTATGGTATGTAGTTTGACTTCACTACATCTTAAGTCCAAGACTGGAAAGTTATTAAAACTCTGAATTTTGTCCTATCTCCTCCTGGCCACAGGATTTCAGGGATTTTACTAAATGTGGCAGTATGAGTTAGCTTAATACTAAGCATTTTTGAAACTTTTACCAGTAGAATTCCTAAAGAAACAAGCTTCTGTAAACTTGTTGTAGAGGTTAATTTATTTTTTGGCATTTGCAGAACTTTTTTTTAGCGTGTTTGCTGGGACATCTTTCATTCTTAAAAAATAGAAATAACCTATTAGAGCAGCTTATTTGATTTAAAAACATCCTTTTTGTCTTGAAATGCACAAGGAACATAGTTTCCTTTTTGTCTGTCTTCAGCATGGTGAATATTTATACCAGTTAACATATTCTGAGAATGCAAGTTGAAAACGACAGTTTGGGTTCTCTTCCTGAGAAGAGCTGAGCTGTTCAGGTTACCTTTTAGCTCAAGCCTTCAGTTAATCAGGAGAAGAAATATCTAAACAATGTCCTTGAGCTCTATACGTTTATATTAACATATGCATTAAACTCCCACAGGCAGGCATTTAACACCAGCATATTTTGTGTGTGGCTCTCCAGTAGATAGTGTAGAAGTTATCACTTTGAGCTGCTGCGAAAGACTAACGCTTGGGCTTGAAGAGAAGTGAGTACACAGCAGTATGTGATTCTGCATTCTCTGTGTGGGCATTGAGGCTTCCAGATTTGCTGAGACTCCACTGTAGTTGCTCTTTGGGAAAGAGAGACATTGTACAAGACAGGCGAGGCCATCCAAAGAGGGTCTCCTTCCTCTTCCTTCTTCCTAACCACAGTGCACTTGCTCTGGAGTCAACCCTTTTGCCAAATCAGTTTGGCTCATTAAACAACAATTTTCTCACTAGACTGTTTTCTGCCAGTCTAATAATTTCAGTCAGGTCACAGGCAAGTGACCAAACCAAACTGCACCCTTTGGATTTTGTCTAAATCTTTCGAGACCAAAATAAATTAAAAAAAATCTGTCAAGCTCAGAATTCAAATAGAATAAAAGAAAGAATAAAAATAAACCTCATAAAATAGAATAAAAAACAACCTCAGCTTTAAGTCCCAGATTGCATGAGTTCTTCTATGGGCCAGCTGCTACTTCTGATCATTTAATCACTGCCTGCAAAGTTCAGAGTGAGCACTTTTTTGGTGTATATACTTGCTTGGCTATGATACTTCTACTTAAAATTATACCCTGCTCCACCATACCCATCTATTACTAGACTGGCAGAAAACAGTCTAGTGAGAAAATTGTTGTTTAATGAGCCAAACTGATTTGGCAAAAGGGTTGACTCCAGAGCAAGTGCACTGTGGTTAGGAAGAAGGAAGAGGAAGGAGACCCTCTTTGGATGGCCTCGCCTGTCTTGTACAATGTCTCTCTTTCCCAAAGAGCAACTACAGTGGAGTCTCAGCAAATCTGGAAGCCTCAATGCCCACACAGAGAATGCAGAATCACATACTGCTGTGTACTCACTTCTCTTCAAGCCCAAGCGTTAGTCTTTCGCAGCAGCTCAAAGTGATAACTTCTACACTATCTACTGGAGAGCCACACACCTGAGCTGCTGTGCATCAAGGAAAATGGAGTCTGAAATCCACCATCTGGAGTTGCTCACCCTGTGTGGTGTTTTATCTAGTACTGTGTAAAGAAAATGTGCTGGTGTTAAATGCCTGCCTGTGGGAATTTATGAGACTATAATGTGTGCTGTTTCTGAATAAAGTTATCTGGTATAGTTACTTAAATATACTGCAGAATACTTCAGATCATGTTACTGAATAAAATAAAAACTGAAGCATATCTGTCAAAAGAGCTGAGAACATTGCAGTGCATATTGCACTTGTATTTGCTCACTTTCTACCACATTTTGGCTATCTGTGGGTCTACCAATTGCTAGTGTTAATTACAACCTTTTAAAGTTTTTGTGAAAACTATCATTTTACATGGTGAACTTGACTTGCAACTTTTGTCACTTTCCTTTCTTTGCCTTTTTCCTTCACTTTGAGGGAAGGCACATAGTATGGATGGTATCTTCTGTTTCAAGGTGCCTGGCCTTAAAGGATCCTTTGAACACTTCTTATTCTGCTTATACTAAACATCATTCACAGAATCCTGCAGAAGCCTCCATAGTCAAACCTGCATGCTGAGGTTATTAAATTTCTCAACCAAACTGTGGTGTTTTAATATCAACTGAGTGATTCCAAAGTGAAGTTAAAACTTACCTTCCCTTCCTCCCTCTCCCCGCTTCTGTATTGATTACGTGGCTATCTAAATGACATCTTAATGTTACACAACCACTTGCAACACATTTTTGCAAGTTTTTATGTATAAAATAGTATTTCAGCATTTTTGAATCTCTAGAGATGTTGGCTGCCATTGGTGTGACTGTAAGTGGATTTCTCTGTATTCTAGATGTTTTTGTTAAGGGGGAGAAACAGTTTCACTTGTGTTTAGACTGTATTTTAAATCCACCTTCTAAGAAATGGGGGAGAAACTCCCAAAGCAATCTTGTAATCTAATTTGAGGACTAATAAAAATACTTCTATGCTTAGTAACCACAGTGGTCACCTAGCCTAGTGGCTGCTTGACATGTGCTACTAAATTCCCTCCCAAATGGATGACAGAAGCAAGGAAAGACTAATCGATGCTTTAAGCTGTGAACTATTTAAAATAGTCTTTGGCTTGAGAAGTCTATAAGCTCCATATTGTTTTGCAGGGTAGACAAACCTGAGAGGATGAGGCTCTCACTTATGAATGCACATTTGAATATATGTATTGTTATTCATATGGAACTTCTAGCCTTTAAACAGGCAGGCAGATGGTGAGATTGTGGAGAAAGTTTCAGGAAACAGCAGTTTGAAGAGGTGGAGTTGTTTCATTGCTCTGCTTGATAGAAAGCAGACTAGTGGTAGAATGTGGTATATATGTGTGAACTGATAGCTCAGATTATGAAAAGCAAGTCTAATTTAGGTCTGCTATTCTTGAGAGTCTTACTTTAAAGCATAGGCTTTATCTATCTTGTTGCTTGTCACGTTTTGTTCATTACCTGCAGTTAGTGGAACGATATTAGTTTTTTCATTCTCCTTGTGTCAATAATAAGCAATGAGGATTTACTGGAAAAATAGCAGTTGTTTCTTAGTATTATTTTGAGTAATCTTAGTGGAAAATATTGTCATGCAGTAAGAGGTCCTCAATAAGGAAAAATGTGTGTTTATTGATATGTTATATGCATCCAGAAACAAAGAGCAACTTATTTCTTTTTAAACTCCTTCTTTTTAAATATTCTCTGAAGTTACTATACTCTAAATGCCTGTTAAAATGTGAATCTTATAGCATAGAACAATTGCTTTGGGTATTTGAAATGAAGTCAACTCATTGTGTTTCCCACTTGCATCAGGACCAGATTCTAAATTGCATTTGGAGCATCTTGGGCAGCTGCTCTCCAGCTCAGCATTGTTAAGGATTTGGTGATGCTTACGGTTTCTTGTCAGAAGTTGTGTATTGCTACATGGTTATGGAGGAGCTGGTGAAGAATTTCCATCCAAAACTACTTCATCCAAGGGAAGGCTGCCTTATCAACCTCCACTTCTCCCTTTGGTCAAATCAAGCCATAGGTTGAATACAGAAATGTATTCAGGAAAAATTGATGGTTTCTGTAACACAGAAGTCTGGCTTTACTGGAGCATTCTAATAGTGCCTTTAATTCTAGACTATGTGAATGTGAAGCTTTGTGACAAAATGAAGATGGATTCACAGGGGAATATCTCTCCTCTATTTGGCTCATGATAGTTGCAACTGTAGTATCAAAAAGCAAATGCTGATATTGTATCCTTAAATGGGGAAAAAATAAAAATTATGACATGCCAGCCAAAGTCTGAATCACATTATTACATCTGTGATTTATCTTCTAGCAATCTAAATCAGCTTTACTTCCTTTTCAGTGCCCTTCTTGTGAACTTGCTTGTCATGATACATCTTCACCTTGGTATAACTGTGGGTGACTCCACCTATTCTTCTTGGTCTTTCTGTATCTTGTCTCTCAGCAGGCAAAACATGTATGGAAATGTTTCTACGGCCTCTTTTTGTCTTTAACAATGTGTTGCTTGACAAATTGTTGTAATGTTTCTAGCATTTTAAACTTTTAAACATACAAGTATGTTGACAATATCAGTGTCCTGGTTTCAGTTAGGACAGAGTTAATTTTCCTCCTAGTAGCTGGTAGGGTGCTATGTTTTGGTTCAGGATGAGAAGAGTGCTGATAACACACCCATGTTTTACTTGTTGCGGAGCACTGCTTACACCAAGCCAAGGACTTTTCAGCTCCTCGCTCTGTCCTGCCAGCGGGCAGGCTGGGGGTGCAGCAGGAGCTGGGAGGGGACAGACCCAGGACAGCTGACCCCAGCTGGCCAAAGGGGTATTCCATAATTCCATACCATCTGACGTCATGCTAAACAATATATAGGGGTGGCTAGCCGGGGTGGGGGGGCCGGCTGCTCGGGGTTGGGCTGGGCATCGGTCAGCGGGTGGTGAGCAATTGCATTGTGCATCACTTGTTTGTACATATTATTATTATCATTATTATTTCCTGTCTTAATAAACTGCCTTTATCTCAACCCACAGGCTTCACTTTCCCATTTCCCTCCCCCATCCCAGAGAGGGAGGGGGGAGGGTGAGAGAACGGCTGTGTGGTGTTTAGCTGCCGGCTGGGTTAAACCACGACAATCAGTAAAGAGCATCATGACTCAAAATACTTGGAAGAATATATTGAAAATGATCTTTAAAAAAATTATACTAAATTCAACAGAACATGAGAGTAATTATTCAACCTTTATCTGACTTCTCTGTCCAAAATTACTTTTACATACCATATATACCATTTAAATTAGGCAGACAATACTTAGGTTTACTAATTTACTAATTAGTAATTTACTAATTACTTAGGTTTACTATTTACTAATAATAAAAAGTCAAACAGCAATTCTGTGTAGCAATCTACTCCATTTGTTCATAGCTCTGTAAAACAAAAGGAAAGTTTGGCAGAGAAAGTGTAGAAAGTGTTTTCCAAGAGGCTGGCAGCTAGTATTTGGCTATATTGAGTAGCATATAAAATATTAATTACAATTACGGTTTCCACTGTGATTACGAATACAAGTTTAATTGTTAGGGAAAGCTTCTGTGTGAATCTTCAATAATTTTGTCATTTTAATTCCTTTTTCCAAAGAAGATTTTTATTCTATTTTGAAAAATTTGTGACCTGTCAAAGTTCTGGGCTCGCTTCCCCAGTAACTCTCCATGAGGGTTTGTAGAGAATCTCTTCATTAGCCTTGACATAACAAGAAACAACTTGAACCTATTTAATAATTTAGTTGATGCTTTTTTCCTTACAGCATTCAAAAACAAACAAACAAAAATACACACAAATAATCTGATGTTTTTAAAGCAAGTCCAGTGTTCCAGGGACATGAAACTGATGCATGCTGCAGAGTGAAATGTGTTCTCCTCCCTGAAATCAGACCAGAAATAGGCAAGTGTAAATGCAAATTTCTTCATCCTCTCCGAATCTAGGAGGGGAAAAAAAATATATTGCCCTGGTCTTAATCAGCAACACTTAAAAGGATGAATTTTAGTTCTTATGTGGCTGAAATTTGATTCAGCCAGGAGCAGTGCAGAATGAGTGAAGGATGCTTCATGAGACATGTGCAGGGGCATTATCACCTGAAAACAGTAGCCATTGTCAAATTGCAGCATTTTTTCTTCTCAAATGCTGACATGAAATTGAAGTTCTTGAATGATCCTCAACATGCTGGGAGAGGAAGAGGCAGGTTTAATGTTTTCAGAGCACAGTTTCCTTTGTAAATGCATCCAAATCCAATTCCTGCTAGGAAGAGATCATGGGGGAGGACTTCTTGGTGTCAGTCCTGGATGTTATCCATTTTCACAGATTTAGCTGAATTTTACATATGATCATGCAGATAAGCAGTATTTGGAGTGACTGGCATCTGAGCCCAGAACAATTAATCCAATACAAACAGTCTTGTGGCCAAAGATCCTTCACAGATCTATGACAATGGAGATAGTTTGGGTGCCTGCTGCTTATTTCTCCGAACAAAAAGACCTGTAAAAAGTACATTTGTGGTTTGCTCTAGTTCAGAAAAGAACAAGAGTGGTTTTAACCTTTGTTCTTACTGCTAGAAGCTGAATTTCAATTTAATATCTGTTTTTATACACTTATATCCTAACATTGATACTGGAAATTATATTTCAGAAGCTTCATTCAAAAGAGAAATTACTGTCTAATTTAAAGAAACTTGTATTATGTATCTCCTAGAGCCTTTAATAGAGCTGTCAGTCTTTCCCCAGAGCTGATAGTGATTTATTTATGGGAGTAACCACTAAAAAACGTAGCATCTAAAAGTGGAACCTGGATCAGGAGCTTTGTTAATCAGTAGAGAATGGTGCATGCTTTCAGAGGCTGTTCAGATTGCTTAGCTGAAGCACTCTCTGAGGGGGGTGTAATAAGGTCCACCTCTTCCCTGCTCTTCCCCAGTGTTGTCTGTGCTAGAAGGAGCAAAGCTTGGTACGTGTAATGGTTTTCATTGTATTTGGAAGGTATATAGTGAAGACCGTGGCTGACTTTAAATTATAAATCAAAGACTGTCAGTTTGAAAACATCTCTGCAAAACTATAATTTTCTTAATGTATATGAGTAAGAAAAGAATGGCATAGGATTTTTTTAATATATAATTTCTCAACATGTTTTTTTAACATTTCTTAGACTTCTCTGGAATCCTTATCGATATATTTTAAAACCTATTTGAACTTAATATTCAGCATGAACCCAATTACTGGCTTTTAAAGCTAAAAATGGTATCAAGTCTGTTTTTGGATGTCACTGATAATTCTTGCTTCATTTGCATATCAGACACCTGTTTTTTTAGATCTTATTGTAAATGCACATCTCTGTTTATGTAAATTTGTTTGCTTTCTCAGTCCTCTCTCAGTTCTCCATAGCAATGAAATATGAAAGATGAAGACTTGAAGACCACAAAAAATCCAGAATGACCAGGGTTAGACCATAAAATGTAGTTTTAAAGTATATTGAGAAGAAATGAAATCCTAATTACTATTTTTCCATCACATTTATTTTGAGTAATAAGTCCATTTTTCTTCAAGAAAATAGGTATACAAGTAGTGGAAGAGATGCCAGCAGTATATAAACCCTATCTATGTAAGGCATTACTGGAGACAATAATGACACATCTTATCAGAAATCCTCTTCAGCTATCTTTCAATATTTATTGCTTTACTGTTGAAGAATGAGAAGAGACTAATGAAGGGGGAAAAAACAAACTTTCACTAAAAATGAGCTAGTCTATCCACAAAGATGATTAAAAGAGTATTTAATGAAACTTTGCTAATTAAAATAAAAGCTTCATGATAACAGTTTTGCTGAATGTAACCAATCAGTGGCAGTATTCCTAGCTCAAATGTGAATACAGCCTACAGAAACTAATTGACTGTGTTTTGGCCTTGCCAGAGCCTCAATACTGTCGTGTTAGCCTAGTGGAAGAGAAAGTTGTTCTGTTTTGTGCAAACTGTGGCATGCTATAAACACAATGATGTACAGTTTTCAGCTTCTTCAGTGGTTTATTTGATGAACATTAAGCTGGGTTGGTATTAGCTTCAAATGATGAAGCTAATTTGACATGAAGGTCAAATGATTTTCAAGTTGAAAACTTCCAGTTGCTGTTTGAGGTTTAACTTGATTAAATGGCAGAGTGTATTTAACATAAAATTCCAATTTAAGGTTGCAGCAGAATACAGAATTCCTGAGATATCAGTCTTACTCTTAAACATTTTTGTGATGAAACACCCAGTTTGTAGTTATATATTCACAACATAAAATCTTTCCATGAATTACTCTACAAACAAAATCCAGTCCCATAGTTAGATGTTCATAAAATTCCTTAAAATCCCATTTATGCAAACAAAAGTCATGAAGACTATGCTTTATTGGCCTCTTACTTAAGCTTTTTACCTCCTGAGGGCTGTAGGCCATGAACTGGCCCTTTGCATGGAAGGAGAACTTAGTTTATTTTCAAGAAGTCAAAATGTAAGTTAAAGAATAAGCACAGTTTGTAATTGTGGCAATAAATGTAATGCTGGTAGTGAACAGTGAACAAATTCATATATTGAAAAACTGTATCAGTAGTGATATTGCCTGTTTTTGTCTTGGGGAAAGAAAGGATCTTATTGCATGCGTAGGAAAGGGGTAAACGTTTTACATGTTATTCGTTATTCATTGTAACTTCCTTATGAAAATCCAAGAATCAAAATTCTGAATAGACAGGAGACTGCAAAGTGTGTTTAAGAAAAACTGAAACAGAGTAATTACCCTCTAGTATCTGCTATTTAAAAAAAAAAAATAAAGTGCTCCAAACAAGAGCAAAGTGTTTTTTGTTGTTTGTTTTTAAACTAGGAATATGGCTATTTAAATAATCACAAAGTTTATATAGACTCTGAAGCAATATTCTAAATGAGTTTCCAGCTTTTTTCTGGTATGACATTTGATAATGCAATCTGTATACTTTACAAACTGATCAAAAAGAATGTGGCAATCAGTCTTTTCCCTTCCAAAGCCATTTTTTGGGGGGGGGGGGGGGGGGGGGGTGCAAGAGGGGGAGGCAGTAAAGCACCGTTGTTAAATATCTTATACAGCAGTGCTTTAGAATTATTTTCCTAAGGAATTAAATCTGTTTCAGCTAAATGATTCAATCAGTGAAGTGGGTATTTTGTATTACCATGGAAATGAAATCGTAAAATGCAATTGTCAGGTTTAGAAAGACTAATACACAATATCATGGACTTTTTTCTTTTGTTCCCTTTCTCATTTCTTACTAATTAATTTCCTGATTAAAATCTGAGTGATAATCTTTTTTTTTGTATTCAAGGTAGAATGCTGACATACAGAGTAGAGTCATGCAGGTGAAATAGATCATTGTTTAAAGTTGTAGAAAACTTCTAAACTTCTTTTAAAATCTCATTATCTGGGGAAAGGTGGAGATTTTATTTTGTGGTGACTCAGTACTATAGAACACTAATTCTGCTGGGCTGCAAATATTTTGTGTAAAGAGTAGAAATATCAACTAAGTGCTTTCTAAAGTTCACAGGTGATTTTTTTCAGAGATGTGGTTACTGATAATGGGAAGTAAAGGTGTTTAGATTTGAATATTAAATCATCTTCCACATTTCACAGTTCCTGGCTGTCTCTACTTTTTAGCTTAGCAATAGGGAAAAAAACTTTAAATTATTACTACCTGCCTTTAGGCAAAGAAGTGTCTACTGTCGGTTCTTTTTGAAACCAGGGCATTTCTTTATCTCCAGTTTTCACTGTTGGCAGTACTTATCTGCTTTTAGATCTCTAAAACGAGCTAATTCCTTCTTTCATTCCATTTTCACTGCTGATATGAAGTGTTTGCTGTAGTTTTACTCTGGTCTCTTTATCATTTACATAGCTTTACATTTAGTGAATGGCTCCTGACTTAGTCATGCAGTGAAACTAGGGTCTGGATTCTGTACTTTTTTTTTCCCTGTAAGGTATAGTTTATAATTTGTTACTTCTCTACTGTTTTTTTTTTTTATTTTTTTATTTTTAAAAAAAGATACTTAGTTTGAAGGCTAAGGGAAAATAACCAAGTTAGAACAATTTTGCATGTAGATTTTAACTGTCTGTTACCTAAAAACCTTTTTTAATCATTCCAGAGAATGGTTAAAGGAGAAACTCCTCAGTATATTACTGTAGATCTTAAGAGCGGAAAGAAGATGTAATCATGCCTAGTTCAACAGCTCTTCTTGCTTCCCAACAAGCAGTCTAAACTCAATGATAGTGGTCTTAGTTTTTTAAGCTCTCACAGGTTAAAATATGGTATTTAAAGGGGGGGGAGGGGGGGAAGGAACATGAATCACAAATGCATGGGCTATCGTTTGGCAATCTTGGAAACAAAGATGATCTTTCAAGTTGTCTCACTGAACCCAAGTATGAGATAAAATCCTCAGAGTGAGGATGAGAAATGAATCCCAGATCTCCTGAGAAGCTACTCAGGGTACAGCAGGGCATAGTAGCACTCTGTCTGTACCAGAACCAAGCAAATGACAAGATGTATGTGTTTTTATACTTCAGCAGTTACAATTCTCTCAAACATCAGAAAAAATATTTTCAGGCTTTGGGGAATGAAATGAAATTTTCATCTGTTTAACAGGATTTTTCTTGATGTGAAATTGAACTATACCCCACAGTCATGCAATTTATTTGTCATAGACCTATAGTACTTTAATTTCTTAAGTTTATATTTCCTGGAATTGCTTTTACAATATATGTTTTACTGGAACTGTGTCATTCGTTGAGCCTGTACTTTTCAACATAGCACATAAGAGGGGGAAAAATGGGGGGGGGCGGAAATGTAGGAGGAGAAGCCAAATCAATGCTGAGAAGGAGTGATGCTGGATCAATCACCTCTTATGAAATAGGCTTTTTCATGTAACTTAGTTATTATTTTTTTTAGTTGTTTTGACTGTGTGTTCACAGTGGGACTTAGTAATTTTCAGATGTAACTGGCTTAAGAGATCATCATTTCTGAGATGTCTAAAAACAATTGCGGTGGTCTAGTTCTTTCACGCTAGCTCACAACATTTTTGAAATCTTTCTTGAATCATGATCTTGAATGAATTTCAGCTGTTGTCTGTGGTGGGCTAAGGAATGGAGGAGTAAGGGATTTTCATTGTGTAAAGCTGAAATCAACTTGTTGGGTAAACAGCCCAGAAACAGAGGAATGGGTTCAGTTCTTGCTGCAGATCAGTGCAATCTGCATTGTTTGTACAACTGCACATTTATTTACCAGCTTGCAAATTTAAAAAGTCAAATGTAGTATTCAGTAATATGTTTAAGGTGGGTTTCCTTCAGTTTTAAGGAATCACTCACTCATTTGGGTAACAATTGTATGAGAAAGGGGTATTTTATCATAGCTACCTTGGATGAAAGCTAAGTATTGGTAATACCCCAGCCTCACCCACCTCTGCTGACCTTGAGGTTTGAGAAAAGATGAATTAACTTCTGAATTAACTAACTGAATTAACTTCTGTCAGCTATTGGCTCCGAATTGCTTTTAGCTTGTAGGTGTATGTATAGCCTTCCCCCTCCTCAAGTAGTGTGTGCTAAATATAATAAGGGTACCAAGACCACCAGTGTACTGCACTAGAACTCTTTTATGAGAAAAGCTAGTTGGAGGTTATAATAGCATTATAATGCAGTTTCATACCTCTAAACAAGAATCAGCATATTATAACTGGTCAATTCTGAAAGCATTCAGTAGGTGTCCACTTATGTGGCTCTTATTTAGACTCTTCTAAAGATAGCATTCCTCAACCATGTTTTCTCTTGCAAAGAGTCTCTAATAATGTGGCCTTTGTATGACCTCGTGGTTAAATAAACTCTGCATTACAGCATTGCTACTTAATTAGTTAATGATACCTTGATTAAGTTAGATAAATGGGTTGAAGCAATGCTTTATTCAATTAATTTTCATTTTCAGCTAATTAGTATTGCTAGTAATGCCTATAATTCAAGATGTGGTTTTGCTATGATATCTTATTCATTTCTGTTTAAAACAGGAAAGCTGGATCTTCTCAGACTCAAATGTGCTTATTAAACTGTGATTACACTTCAACCTGCTAATTGGCATAACTAGGCACTTCTTACACATACGGGGTAATCTGCATCTTGCTAGTACTTGCTGGCAAGTTTTAGGTCAGTGTTGTGAGTTTGACAGAGTGGTTGTTCTGCATGAACGTCTTTAGGAGATGTTGGGAGATAACAGGGAAATAGGCTCACGGGGGCGTGGAGAAAGCAACAGCCCAGCGAAATGCTAAGTGCCTCTGTCTAGCTTTCGGCTGTTTGCTAGACCACAAGAAATCCAAACAAACTTGATTCCTTTTCATTGGTCTTGTTTCTGTAACTATTTGCAAGAGTGCCTGGCATTAATCATGTTTTGCAAAACCTTGGTAAGGTGCTATCGCTCTGGAGCTGCGAATCCTTGCTAAAGACCAAGCCTAGTTAAGAATCCTGGCTCGTCCCTATTTGCTTCCATAAAGATAGAAGTAGTTGTATGCTGTTCAATTAGCCAAGGGTGGAGAGATCTAATTCAATTTCATAGAGAATTACAGCATGCCAGAATCTTGTTTCTATCCAGTTTGGAATGAGAATGGAGCCCTTCAACATGATTTGGCCATGGGATAGTGTGTCTGAGTAGCAGCAGGGCAAGATGTAATGCAACTCTATGCCTGCCCGAAAACACTGGTTCCCAAGTTGGAGCCAGAGGTTCTTCGGTCTATAACAGAACTCAGGACATGAGGAGCTTGCTGCTGGAGGGCAGCCTGAGTCTTGAGGTTTTTAATTGCTATGCTGAGGAGCAGGGAGCTGGGACAGCTCATGCTATGCGGCAGCCATGGAAACATCCTGCTGGGCAGGCTGGCAGCACCCCCTGGGGTTCCGAGGCCTTCCTGCTGGGTGGCTTGCACTGGAGCACTGCCTCTTCAGGGGGTCACTAAACTCATGAACTCATTTAAATGTTTTATTTTCACGCTTATTCTTTGATATATTTTTTAATTTTAAAATACAGTATTGTGTGAGATTAGTAAAAACCAAAACCACCTTTGAAATACCAATGTGATATTTACTGTGAATTACAGTACTTTTTTTTTAACTTATAAATACAAAAATAGCAAGTTTAAGCTACAAGCAATGTCTTTGTGGTGTTTGATCTGGTGAGTGGTCCTAATCTCCCAGTAAAGCATGTTTTTCTACCAGTAATGGCTTTATTCAGGTTTTTGCACAATTGATACCAGACAATGACAAGAAGTGAGTGGGAGGAATTCACAAGAAAAGACCAATTTTTACCATCTGTTCCAGAAATGTAAGCTGAGGTGATACTCTAAAGCAGAGAGCCAAAATTATGTCTGGCATGGTGATCAGTGGCTGTTTTACATTAGTGTTAGAAGTCGTTTATTCTCTTTATGCTGAAGATATATCTCTTTATGAAAGTTAAAAATAAATAAATAAATTGATATAGTTGAAGAAACTGTCTCTCTCCTTCACTTTGCCTTGCCTAACTGGCTGACGTGGCAGTTCAGCTGTGAATATATACTGCAACTTCAGTGAAGAACTATAGTGGGCTATTTTAAATGTTTTATTTATAGCAGTGAAGGTTCTCCAATTCCTGGTAAAATCAATTGGTATTGTACTCAGACAATGCCCTTTTTATGTTGATAAGTTGATATATCAACACAAGATCTAGGAACTGCAGAACACTGCAAAGCATCTAAAAGACCTTCTAGCGATCGGCAGGTCTTTAACTTTGCAAGATATGGTTACAATTTGTAATCCAGTCTTTCTGATGCTGTGGGCTTTCTCTACTCTTGAAGATTGTGTCCTGTGTTTTATGACCAAGGCAGAGTGCTTTTATTTGCTGCTGCCTTCCAGACTGTTTGCTGCAGTCTTCAGAAATACTATCACAAATCCTGTTTTGTTCTCATTTCCTGAGAAATGTGGTCTACTGTTTTCTTATAACTGTGTAAAGTAGATTATCTTCTGGCCTTTTGTGTACAACCTAATCTTTCCACCCTGAAATTCATCTGGTCTAGTCTAATAACTAACACAGTTTTCATTGTGAAATATTTTTATAGCTGTTTTATCATGTAAACTATTAAAATCTACAAAACAGAAATTTAGGGCTGTATTTTGAGTCTAGTAAGCCGTTTCAACCTCTGGCCCTTTTTGAAGGTATTGTGAAATACCTGAGAATTAGACCCATTATTCTTTCTCTTTTAATATGAAAGTTTATTGAAATAGTAGAATTTATTTAAATAAATGGCTAATTTCTGCCAAAGAAAGACTTCCTAGATTTACATTCAAGGAATTAATTTACACTTGAAGAGCTGACAGTGTTGTGATTATTGAAGCTGCTCTGTTAGTTGTTTTTCCTTTCTGCATAGATTAATACTAAACTTAATTACATCCCTCATTCCAGAGGCAACTTGCCATTGTCACAACTCTAGATTTAATTTACAAATTTAGGAATGGTAAAATATTATATGGGCCAGAGTCCAGGAAAACATGGTTAAGAAATACTGTATGTTAAGTACCATTTTTTTGGTTTTCTGATGAAAAGTGATTTTTTCCTGTTCTTCATGTTGTTGAAGATGTGATGTGCCTGAATCTCCTTTACATCGCATCAGTTTAATTGAAGCTTTCTATGAGATTGGGTTCCCCAGTTGCTTGGAGGTCATCTGATTTTTTTTTTTTTCATCAAGCAGTACCTGAACTTGCTCACTGTGTCATGCCCCTTGTTTGTTCTCTCCTTTCCCTAAAAGAAAATAGGACTGGATGAGAAATTCTGCTATTGTCCCCATCACTTGAGAGATCTGGAGAGTGTTGAGAGGAACGGAAAAATGTCCATCAGATCTGCCTGACTCAGTGTTTTGGATCACTATCTAGAGGTTAAGAGGTACCATGTTGTGCCAGCCCAAAACACACTGCACCTCAGTGTCTTGAGCAGACATTGCTAAAGGGCTTATTACTGTCCTACGTATAGCTCCACATAAATTAGTGGTCATAGTCAAAGTTAGTGCCATTGCTATATGTTGGTGTTCCTGTTTAAATATACTATCTATGGAGATACTGAAAATATAAATGGCATTGTTTAACTTTGAAAATATTCTGATTTTACTGAATGCCCGGGGAAGATTAGCTACAGGAGATAAGCCACATCTACAAAACATTGACATCTGAAGTATGACAGTGCCTGATGTGATGAGTAGTTTATAGTAGTTACAGATGGTGAGGATCATTTACACTTATAGCATGCTTCTGTTCCAAGGAGGGATCTAGACTGTGTCACATATACAACTTAGGAGGGATAAGAGGGGGACATGTTTGACTATATCCTAAGACTATCTATACAGAAAAGAAACATACCTACTCTGTGACTATTTTGCTTTTCTTTAAAGTAAAGTTCATGAAAACCAGCTGAGTATGAATTACTTCCTCTGACCCCAGACCGCCAGCTAACTACAGACTGATTTCCCACCTATCTTCAAAGCAATTTGCTACCAAAATATACACGTAACCACCCATTTATGAGAACAGATCATGTTCAATTTCAGGTGGTCCAATTTTCTACATAGGATTACTTCAAATGTAGGCTTCATTCATTAGTATTTTTTCTCCTAGGAATGCTACTTTGTGCATACTCTGTCTAGGATCCAAAGTCTCAGATTTGTGGCTAAAACTACAATCCTGAGAAAATGTTACATGCAGTAACAGATTTTTTTTGTAGTATGGGACAAAGAAAAATCATGGTGTTTAGTGTTTATGGTGTTTAAAACTTCATGAGATAATATTATGCAACTAACAAGTCTCCAAGCAGAAACACTTGTTTTGGTGCATTGCTGTAAAACTACTTGTGTATCCTGAAAATCCATGGTTTTGTCTGCCTTGATAAGGTGGCCTTCATCTCCTGCTGATTTCACTGTTTGCGCTGTTTATTGCTTTACTGATTGTAGCACAGAGCTGACTCCTAAGTAGGGCATAGATTTTTCTCACAATACTTTGCATTGGAGATGTTTTGAATGACTGCAAGGCCAAGCAAATACTAGACACAATAAGACATTCCAGTGGTGTGCTGAACTAGTGTGCAGCCTGTGCTGCATTTGATCAGACTATGCCAGAAGTTAAATCTACCATAAACTCCTGTGCTCAGCATTTCTGATACATGTTGATTGCACTTGGACACAGTCATTCTGAGAATCATTTTCTTACCATGATTTATTACTTGACATTGTGAGATATTTCAAGTGCTTTATGCTATTGAACTAAGCTGTATTTATCATATATCAAGTCTACGTGGACACATACAGGGTGTTGGGTGTGTGCCTAAATTTTTGAATGGCTCTAAGCATGCAAGATGCAAGAGCTTGTTGAAGTTCTAGTAAATTGTTTTTTTGTTTGTTTTTACTGCTTTAATGCAGATAAAATTTTAATAGCATAAGGAGACCTGAATATTTGAGGCTCTAATAAATTTGAGTTCATTTTCTGAAACAATATTCCATCTGGAAAAAGAGGAGGTTGGTGGTGGAATAATCTCTCTGGTCAGTTTAAGTCAGTAAGATATTAGTGGCAACTTGCAAGCTTCTTCATGAAGAAAATACATGGGGCAGTCTTTTCTGTATTCTCTCCCTGAGGGCTACTCATCTACAGCTGACATCTTCTGTAAGATAGCTTTTTAATTGAGAGTCAGGGTGCTCTTACAGCAACATTGAGATGGCAGCCTCTGACGTGATGCTCAGTCTGGTAAAGGAACATATTTTTTTTTTTCCCTTAATTATTCAGAGGGTTCTCAAACTCTTGGTTTCTACGAAGTGTGACTTTTCCCAGATTAGTTCAAAACTGTGTAGCAGTTTTGAACCCTGCTTCTCTGAGGATATTTTAAGGAAAAGTAGGCAATGGCTTCACAGCATGTACCTGGACTGTAAATGATGCAATAATCCTTTTTTAATGTTGACTGGAATATGCTTGTAATATCATGGGTGAAAGCATTACAAAACATCATCCCAGTTCTAGGATTTTGGGTACAACACACAGTTCTTGGATGATTGTGCCATCAAGACCGGTATGTGTGTTTTCATCCAACTTAGGTATGTTGCTAGAGGGAAGGGTGGCAGCTGTTAAAAGGGGGGAAGCAGCATTCAAGGTGGGGAGCTGAAGGCTTTTATGGGCTGTACCACTATGCTCCATGCGTGTGAAGGAAGGTGGAAGAGAATGACCATGAGTGAGGTAGCCTTGAAGCCCAAGTTGTAAACTGGGTTGGCTGAGGCATCTGTTCTGCTCCTCTGCCCCAGTTATTGGGAAAGCATTTTGGGGTAAAAATCTAGAGTGAGATGATGCCAACTCACTCGGCTGGTTTCACTGCAGGTGTGTTAACACCAGGCTTTGCTACTGTTTAAGTTTAGCTGCCCTCAGCAGCCACTGGTAGGTTCATTCCAACCCCTCTTGCTGGGTATTAAAGCCCTGATGTTATATTGCTGTCTTCATAAGGAGAAATGTGTATGCTGTAAGGTGATGTATAATGGAGAAGGGAATAACTCTGAGGTCTTTAAAAAAGCTGGGTTATCTGTAGTGCATTCCTTTGCCTCTGCGGTTAAGACAATGAATTGAACATGGAAGCTTGGTGTGAGTAAATACTGAAGTTAGTATAAGCTACATCAGAGAAAGTTATTTTCCCTTAAAAAATAAAGAAAAGAAAAATGTAAATTACCCTAAAGAGTGTGAGCCATCTTTAGACTTTTTTAAAATTTAAAAAAAAAAAAAAGTTCTGAACTCTGCAAAATAAGATGAAAAAAACATTTTCCTTTAGAATTTATCAATATGTAGTATGCTTACCAATGAAATTTCACAAATTGCAGTATAGTGTTTTTTTTATTATTTAGCTATTCTAGGAAAATAAATTTAGCTGAGTAACAGTGATAGGATCTCTAGCAGTTATCTCCTAATCATTAATTTCTTCTGGACTCTGTTTAATACAATGGCAGTAAAATATTTAATCATTAAAATAACTTGAATTTAACTGAAAAATAAATTGTTAAGCTGTAACTGCAACCTGTCCCCCACTCCCAACCCCCCAAACCATCTTCACTTAAGGCATAATTGAATTAATGTACAATCAAACTATAAATACAGGAATCTAGTGCTTTATATATAAAGTGAATAAATATAGGCACTATTAGCTCTGTTCTCCAGAGGGATTGCTGTCTAATAAGCAGACTCCTGAAAGCCATCTATTGAGGTAAATGTCTTATCATATGATGTTTGTCACATTGATGCTGGAGAGAAAACAAGCTTTGAGAAAGGGGGGGGGGGGGGGGAAGGGGCAGTGTGTGTGCGCATAAACTTTGCATGACTAGTGGGTGAATTCCTAGTGATCACAAGGAAAAGAAATGTATTGTGTTTTACTTGCAAAAAGTTGGACCCATGTATTCAAAAGAGGAATAGAAAAGTTTTTGTCAGGGATTGTCAAGACGAAGTAAAACTTTCTAGTACATAGAGATCTGATACCAGCCCTCAGATCTCTGTATATAACTTTATGCCCAATTACAGGTTATATTTTTATCATAGTGAGTTTGAATAGTAAGTGGCAAGAATTTTGGGAAGGAATCACAGGGACATCTAAGGACTGAGGAATGGGTAAGGACCATTTGTGAGTGCTCAGTGTGAACATCCCTGGTTGATACTAAGTAATGCAAAACCTAAGGGTTTTAATCTGGTGTTAGTTTACCAGTACCAGTCTTCACAGTAATTCTAGATTTCATCTTTTAGTATTAATGAATTAATGTTGATTTATGAGATGAGTGGGAAGAACTAATGATGGTGAGCAATACCACTTGGCTGGGTGGCATTTTATTTATTTCTTTCCTATTTTCCTGAGTTCACCCAAAATCATCAGTCTGGATCCTGATGTTTGCAAAGTTAAGGGTAAATTCTGTATTCATACTGATTGCTGTGCCTTGACAGACACTATAGAGGGTAAAAAGATTGTGGAGAAGGGAGAAGAGGAAATGTCAAGAGCAAATGCCTGAACTCCCTTTGCGTATTGCTTATGATGAAAAGAATAATGCTTGCTGCTATGGGCACAGACTCTTCAGAGTTCGTTGTACAGTGGGTGTGCTGGGTAAGGACATTGGTTTAGGTCTGTATGGAAATGCAGATGGAAACAAGGTGTTGAGTAGTTTCTCTGTTCAGCATTCTTTGCAAAGCAGATGGCCTTTACTGCTTTGGTTGTGGGATTATACAAGTAAACCTGGAATAACTCAGGAAAGATAGGCGCTGTCTAGCCAGAAATGAGAGCAGATGTATCAACTCATAAGGGAAGTAACAACAACCGTGTTCCCTACAAAGAGATTTGCAGCATTTTTAAAGCTCTCTGCTCTCCCTAATAAAAGTTTTGCAGTACCTCACTAAAAATAATAATAATAAAAAATCTTAGCTACATACAAAAGTGATTTATCATATACAGGGTTTACTCTAAGGGCCTCAAAGACTCTACATGTAATGTTTTATAGTAAACCATAAGGGAAAGAGTGACGTTCTAATTCTGAAGTAAGAATACTTAATATTCTCACTCTGCACTAATATTAGCAATCTCATAGATAAGAAAGAGGAAGCAGAAATACCTGTGTTCTCCTTAATCCTCCACATTCTATTTTCTTCCCTGCAAACCAGGGCTTTGCAAACTTGGAATTACAGGGGCTCTTTGGAGGGTTTGCCATTTCCTGAGTTTGCTGAGAGGATGGAAGATACATTGCATGGCTGTATTCTGCCCATCTAAAAGCACAGATCCAATGTGATGTGTTATTGTTAAGCTGCTCAAATGCTTGAGTAACCTGTCTTAGGGTAACCTAGTACTTTCATGGGAGAAGGGGAAATCATGTCTCCTAGTTTCCATCCCTGTGCTTTACATCTTAAATATTGGGAAGAACAAAGGAAAATGTAAATGGCAACTGATTTATTTTTTTTTCCTGCTCCATTGCACAGAAGATAGAAAAGAGCATTTGTAGGTGTTTTTAGCCATTATTAATCTATGCAATTGTAATCTTGGTAATTTTCTCCCTTCAAAGCATGGAAGACACTGAAATAACAGCCTAAGGAGGCTTGGAAATGAGGACTTGGCATTTAAAGCCTAGTCAGCTTGCATTGCATTGTGTAGTAATTGCTAGTTAATGTAATAGCAAAACTATTACAGTGACAAAATTTTAAAGTGTATTTCTCTTTTGATGTGTAAATTAAGACTGTCAGAAAGCAGTCCCAATATTAAATAGGTCCCCTCTTCCATTCTAGTTTGAAAACACTGCTTAATCACTGGCACCATATATATTCATTTGCTTGTGTCTGTCATATTTGCTAGTATCATCTTTCATGCAGACTGGAGGATAAAGATTTACAGGGGCTATGAAATGTTCAGGTGTTCTTCTGCCTGAACAAGTTTCCTGATGGGGACAAAGAAGCAATAATGAAGTAAAATTCTGCTAACGTTTTCAGAGCAAACCATGCAAAATTCAAACTTCATAGGCCTGAGTATTTTGGTACTGTCTTTTCAAATAACAGTGCAAGATTAAAGAATTTCAGGGAAGATAACATGTTTCCAGGGAATCAAAGAATTTTCAAGATAAGCTGTAAGCCTATTTGTAGAAATTATAGAAGCTTCAATAAACCCCAAACAGCAACCATCTGTTTCTTCCATTCTGTAAGTCTTAATTGTTTTTATTATGGCATAGACATAAAAATATAATTCTCCAAGTTATTTTTATCTGCCCATATAAAAAGAAAATGAAGCAAATGTTCCCATATATTTGTTTGCTTTCTCACTTGAGCAGAATTCTTCACAGGTGTATTCAATTGAAGGCCTCAAGCAGTCTTGTGGATTGTCAAGGGAAGTCAGAGGGATATTTCTTCATAAGCGAATGAAATATGTTAGAGACTGTCATTGTTCCTCCTCACGTGCTTGGTTGAACTTCCTTATTCTCTTTCTTCCTCTTCTATTCCTGCCTTTTTTTTTTTTTTGGATAATAGTCATGGCTCCATAACAGTGAATCTGTTCCACATGGTTTGAGTAGACATGGAGTATCTTATCTCCTGTTAGGATGTAGTGAGGACCTTGGAATTATCAGTGGTGCTGTGATCCAGTTCAGTGCCACTCAGCTCTAGTTCTGTCATATTTGGCATCTTTTATTCTAGCTGTTAGAGAATACAAACTAATTTTGTGGAGGTTTTCAGAGGCTTATGTAGTCTCCTAAACTGTTTACTGTGGAGGTGATAGTTTCATTATTTTGGCCTTGTGAATCCCATCAATTGCTTCTGGCAAAGAATTAAAAAAAAAATACAATTACATTACTACATTTAAAAAAATCAGAGAGCTTGCAGTATTAATACTTTAATGCCATGGAGAAAATAAGCAATTAAGTTGCTAACATGTGATTCTACATCAAACAAATGACTTCATCTGGGATTAAGAATGAAGATAGAAATTGCACTCATCCTTCTTCCACAGGACATCCCTACTTTGCCTCTCTGCTGAAGACTGTATTACACAAGGCCCAAGACCTCAGCATTGACCCAGAGAGCATTTCATTAGTGGTGATACATATGCCTCATCAGAGGGAAGCTGGCCAAAAGGGCCTCCTCAACTGTACTGTGACTCTGCAGAGCCACTCTCCAGACAATGGGCTATGTCATGGATGCCAGCTATAAAGTCCCAAATACAATATTCTTTCCCCTCAGTGCTTTTGCTGCAGTGTGAACTGTTGGGTCCTCTGCCCTGTTGCGTTAAGCATGAGCAGGTGGTTTGTCGTCATTGTATCGCTTAATGTGGAGGAATATATCTAGTGACTTTGATCAATGTATGTAAGGTAATTGCTGTAAGATGATTAAAAAGAAAAAAAAAAAGGCCGCTTTGAAGTTTCTGGCAGGAGAAGGGATTCTTCCTCACAAGATTGCTTTTTTAATTTGCTCTATCCACTAGAGGAACCTAAAGTTTGCATAACACTTAATTATGCTAGTACAATGGTATTCAGAAGTGCCTTTCTCCTCCTACTTGCTAATGAACAGGTTAGTCATGACCCCTTCTCTACTCTTGAGATGCAACAAAATGAAGAATCAATAGAATCTTTTTATTTCTCTGATAGAGAAAGTAACAAACTTCCAGTAAACCTGAAGTTGTATACTTTGTAAATTCAACAATTAAAATGTAAATGTAAGCACCTGGCTAGTTCCTTGAAAGATCAAGACAGGAACCTCAAACATTAATTACAAGAATGAAAGGGAAATTGTTCACCAGTACGTTTTTTTTTTTTTTTTTTTTTTTTTTCTTGTTTCCCTTTCTTGGCTTAGAAGTTGAAAATATGCCACAGAGTTGGAAGAACTCATGAAACGAGATCTAAAAATAAATTTCATATTGCAAAAACTTACATTTATTTCTTAGGTTTCAGCCTAACCTCTTGGCAGGGAAACCCTTAGCTTCCCTTCAAAGATGGGGAAAAAATGGCTGTTTTTAATACTGCTTTTTGTAGACCTGACTCAAGCCTGTAAACCTGACTTGGGCCTGTAGGTAGGGACCTCCTTGCCCTGGGCCTGGAACAGCGGGTAGAATCATAGAATCATTAAGGTTGGAAGAGACCTTCAAGATCATCTGGTCTAACCGTTGCCCTGCTACCACTGTCACCCACTAAACCACGTCCCTAAGCACTAAATTCAAACTTCCATGAATACCCCCAGGGACAGTGACACCACCACTTCACTGGGAAATCTTTTCCAATGCCTGACTACTCTTTCTGAGAAGTCTCCTCATTTCTAACCTAAACCTTCCCTGGCACAACTTGAGGCCATTCTCTCTAGTCCTATCACTAGTTACCTGTGAGAAGAGGCTGACCCCCAACCTCCCACCCAGCTCCTCACAACTTCCTTCCTTTCAGGTGCAACAACTTCCTTCCTTTCAGGTAGCTGTAGAGAGCAATAAGGTCTCCCCTCAGCCTTATCTTCTCCAAACTAAACAACCCCAGTTCCCTCAGCAGCTCCTCACAGGACTTGTGTTCCAGGCCCTTCACCAGCTTCATAGTCTTTCTATGGATGTGCTCCAGGGCCTTGATGTCCTTCTTGTACTGCTGAATGCAGTACTTGAGATGCAGCCTCACCAGAGCAGAGTACGGGGGGGGGGGGGGGCGGGCCGCATTAATCATCTCCCTAGTCCTGCTGGCTACACTATTCCTGATTCAAGCCAGGCTGTTGTTGGCTTTCTTGGTCACCTGGGCACACTGGTATGCACTGGTAGCTTTTATTCACAAACTCAGTAATAACCTGTTGTGGTTTCACATCAACGGGCTGCTCAGCTCCACCATGCTGCTCTCTTACTCCCCCTCCTCTAAAGGAGAGGGGGAAGGAAATACAATGGTGGGGATGCTCCTGTGTTGAGATAAGGCCAGGGAGATTGCTCACCAATTACTGTCACAGGCAAGACAGACTCAGCTTAAGGGAGATTTATGTAATTTATTGCCTATTACTAACAGGGCAGTGAGAACTAAAAGCATACTAAAAACCCCTTCCTCCCCCATTCACCTTCTTCTACCTCCTCCCTCTGAGAGGTGCAGGGGAACACGGAATGGGGGTTGTGGTCAATTTGTGATGCTTCATCTCTGCTGCTCCTTCACACTCAGGCTCTGCCCCTTTTCCATGTGGGCTACCTCCCACAGGATGCCATCCTTCCTGAACTAATCCTGAGGTGGCTTCTCACTGGCAACAGCTCTTCAAGAACTGCTCCTACATGGCTCCGTACCACAGGGTCTATCTGTCAGGAGCAAACTGCTCCAGCATGGGTACTCCACAGGCAGCAGCTCCCTCCAGACTCCCTGCTCCTGTATGGGCTTTTCTCTACAGGCTGCAGCTCTGGCCTGGGGCCTGTTCTTGTGGGGGCTGCATGGGCTGCAGCCTCCTCCAGACCACATCCACCTGCTCCACAGGGGGCTCTTCCACAGGCCGCAGCGTGGAGATCTGCTCCACCATGGGACCCATGGGCTGCAGGGGGACAGCCTGTTCCACCAGGGGCCTCTCCACAGGCTGCAGGGGAGCTGCGGCTGTGTGCCTGGAGCACCTCCTGTCCTCCTGCTGCCCTGACCTTGGGGGCTGCAGGGCTGATTCTCCCTTTCTCTTTCTTTGCTCCTAGGTACTGTTGTGCAGCAGTTTTTTTTTTTTTTTTTTTTTTTTTTTTTTTTTTTTTTTTTTTTTTTCTGCCCTGTATAAACCTGTTTTCCCACTGGTACAGCTCACTATCTTGGCCCTGGCCACAGGTGGGTGTGGGACTCCTCACAGAGGCTACCCCTACAGTCCCCCCATTACTTAAACCTTGCCACACAAATGTGTAACCAGCCTTCTTCTCTCTCTAAGCACAGCAGGAATGGGAGGTGATTGTTTTCATTTTAGGTATTACTTTTAAATATATACTGGTGAGTGCCTTACTAAGTAGCAGGAAGCCTTTTGCTTCCGTGTCTTTTTGCTTTCGTGTCTTTTTCAACTTTACTAAGTAATCTGAGTTTCAGTATATGAGAATATATTTGGGGGTGTGGGGTGGGGAAGTGCACTATACTGTTTGAGATGACTGTTGAGTGGCTGTTGAACTTTAGGTTTGTTACAGAAAATATAGAATGTGTTGCAGAACACATTTTTTCCTGCTTCTTTGCTCAGTAACCTGAGCAAAGCAAACTTTTTTTCTTTCTTTCTTTTTTTTTTTTTTTTTTTCTTTCCCTTGTAATGTTGATTTACCCCATTCCCTTTTCTAAATGCTCAGGACCTTTATTAGTGTAGCCAAGAAACCCAGTATAATAAGAGTCGATTGCAAAGAAGAGTCTTGATTCTGCCAGAAGAGTGAATGAGAACACTTGAAATGATTACCCTGGTTTGCTTTCACTCTTCTGGTGTTCTAATAGATGAATTTGACATGTTTTTATTTTCCATTTTCTTAGCAGCTTTGTCAACCAAACGATGAAATCTGATACAGGGTAGGCATTAAGATGCAAGTACTTTTCAACTTTCAACTCCATAGAAACATCTTTAAGTCAGCATGGCTTAAAAGGATTTAGGCAATAACCTGAAGGCTGTGCTAGCATTAGGTACGGACTGTTCTAAATGATGTGAAGTTGCTTGGTTTCTAAGACTTATCTTACCACTGTAATCGAGCTACCTCACCTGCCTGTACCTGCATTGCTTCTATGACTGTAGTCTGTCTTGGTGCTGTGTATGGGCTCACTGGTATCTATTTCCCAGCTCTTCGTCCTAAGCACAAGACTTTGGGTCACTTTCAGGGACTTGAGGGGTCACAGCAGTCATCTGACTGTTGATGTGCTTGGTTAAGAAAACTCTGCTTGAGTCAGACACTCTCACCTGGTTCTACAGAAAAGAAGGCCCTTCGAGGCTCTTCCAGCTCGGTGGCCAAGTGTAGTAGTATGTTAATGGGAAAATGGGAGAGATGAAAATAATATGATTTTATTACAATTCCTTTTTCAGGTGTCCAGCTGCAGTTTCACCTCCCCATCACTCCCTCTGCACTCATAGTACTATGTGTAAGCTATCTAATTCTAAATATTTAAAGATTTTGGCACTTTTTTTTGGTTTCTAGGTCCTACTGAATCATGACTGTCAGTAGAACAGTCCTTGGCCAGAATATTTTATTGGAGTTCAACGTTTAGTACTGTATTTTCTAGGACAATCTGATGTGAACAGTTAAACTAATACATCATTGGAAAGAGCTGTCACTTTAATGATGTATTAATGTCACTTCCCGTGAAGGTGAAATGCAAGGTAAAAATGTATTATGCAGAATGTGGTGCCTTTTGTGGAATAGTGTCTGAAAGGCAGATGTATGCCAATGATCAAAGATCAAAAACGCTCCTCAAAACACTTTTATTTTTATTAATATAATAGTAATATATTATTATAATATCTTTAATGCTCGCTAGGCTGATTTTACTTTACCGTTTGTATAGCACATATAGAGAATAGCATTACAATAAGTGTTGTAAGTACAGAGAGGGAAATTTTATTACAGTACCACTCTTAAAAATGCTACTTTATTTCCGTTGGATTTTAACCAGGTTCACTGGACTGCCTGCAAGGTATGAGTGGACAAACAATTTGATGGGGGTTCTGCTAGAATTACATGTATTGCATGTGAAGACAGGCAGATGCATATTGGTTTCCCACTACAGTCAACATCTTCCTTATCCAAACCCGGAAGAAACGAATTGGTTTTTGAAGGGTTTCCATTCCTTTCTGCCAGAGGGCTTTGCAGTCTCTTAATTAACTCATACTAGATATACCAGGCAGAATCTCTGGCTGTGTCTTCCCAGAGGCCTGCTAAGATGATTATGGCCATGGTGAATGAACACCTCAGAAATTTGATGTCTTAGGCTTTTAATTGCTCTTGAATGAGTCACACTTAAATTTTTGTGCTCCAGCTATCTGCATAGGAAGGATAAAATTTTGGTGCCAAATGTTTTGAGCATTGTCAGATTGATGGTTGATGTTCACTGGGAAACATGCAACTGGCTCAGAGGTGTCTGTTCAATGTTGTGCTTTCGCAGGTTTTGCTTCACATTGGTTAAAGATGTGTGCTGTAGGGTTGGGATTTCTTGAACACTACTAAGCTTTGTGGTTCAGGTGCTGCTGCTGTCACCCCTGTGATTTTTCCTCAGGTGCTTTCTGAAGCACAGGAAGCAATGCTGTTTGGAAAAGCATGTTATTTTGTTTGCTTATTATTGAGTGTAAAATGGGAATGTTATTCTTGAGCTCTTGAAAGCGTTTGTGTGTATATTGTTTTGTTTTCTTCAATATTTATGTTAGAAAACGTTATGCTTTCTCCATGGCTGAACCCCATGGCAGGGACAGCTGTATCAGAATCCTGTGTGGTTTTGTGTGTTTCGTCAAATAAATGTTGCAGCAATTTTGTTTCCATGTGGCTCTAGAGGATTGTGTATCTGGATGCTGTTATTTTTGATTTTTATTTTTTATTTTTTTGACATTGTAGCAGTATTGCCCTAACAAAGTATTGCAGAAAGCTAATGTTTGGCTTAAGCATGTTGTTTTAAAACAAAGGAAGTTCTGTTTTTGTTATTTTTTGACCCTTTCCCTATAGCTAATGGCTACTGTGGTACATTGTGCTCATAAACTCACTCACTAGACCTATATGTGGTTTTGAGCATCATAGTCAGCTGTGATTCTGGCTGCTTTTCCTGTATCTTTATCCTTGTTTGTCCTTTTACTGCACAAAGGGTGTGTGATCTCACTGTGGCTGCTTTCAAATCACTGCCTTAATTCAGATCACCACTTGAGATAACTAATCCTGTGATTAACAGTGTATGCTATTCAATTCTTTTGTCTGCTCAGACCTGTGAAAGGGGAGATGAGCTGCCCTTAACCACAACCCAGCTATCAGGAGAGTGGATGATGGCAATTAGTAATAATATGTAATAAACACATTAGATAGCGAGTGTGCAGTTTACGAAGAAGTTGTGAAGGAAGAGGAGTCTAATAGGAAAACTTAAAAATCCCATTATTTCATAGAAAAAAAAAAATCCTAGTAATATCATAATAGAATCGTAGGATGGCTTGAGTTGGAAGGGACATTCAAGACGGTCTGGTTCCAGCCCCCCTGCCATGGGCAGGGATGTCTTCCACTAAAATCAAGTATCAAGTAACAAAGCAAAAACCTGTGTACAATTAAAACATTTAAAAACTTAGAGTTGCTAGAAATGATTTTGCTATGTTATTTGCAATGGTTCCCCCTTCCCTTTAGCTTTAAATAAGAGAATATTAAAAAAGATGGACTGATTGTTATTCACAAATGTAGAAGAAAAACGAAGAAAGAATATGTAATTGTACTTGTTAGAATAAATAGTCAAACTCTGATTAGCGTGGGAGGAATGAATTATTAAATCTACCCACGCTCTCTGTTTTTTAATTTTTTTTGAATTCAATTATGCATCAGCAAATGTTATCATGCAATCGCTAGCAAGGTGCTAATTAGTATTTATGAACTGCTGCTTTTTACATCTGACCTTTTGATAATTTCCATTTGTGGAGATGATTTTAGGTATACAGTGATCTTGGAGAACTTTTTTTTTAATCCCAGTTCTGAATTTCTGATACACTGTTGAGGTAGCAATGACGTGCAATCACCTTTTAGTTTCTTTATAAAAATGGGAAGTTTAATGCACAGAAAGGGCCACCATAAATCATTAAATTAAAAATTTCTTAAAGTTAAGTAAAGCGAATGTATGTAAATGAGTGACCGCTGGAAAGTACTATGAAAGGCAGTAAATGGATGCCTTTTTAAAATCAAGCTTCCTGTCTGGGTGCCTGAATTGGATTTCATTGCCCATGTAGGAGAAGTCACTGGCGATATCTTTACTAGTTATCTATACACACCAGCATGACTTCATTCTGAAAATATCCGTTTTGATCCCTTCAGAAACAGAAGTCTAGTGTTCCTAAATCCACCAAGCACCAACTTGTTAATTGCCCAAGTTAAAGCATACGGCATGAGTGCCATCATAACTAATTGAATTACTAGATGGGAGTGTAGTCAGTGCTGCTCAACCACTTGTTTACATGAAGGTTTCTGCTGCGGAAGAAAAACACGTTACTGGTTTGATTTCCTCCCTGTCCTGCCCACGTGCTTTGTGTTTATCCTTGAGCGAGCGTTTCTGTGGGGGCAACTGTGCCAGAATGAGGTCAAGTGTTGTACACGTTAACAAAACAGCCCTACCCTGCTCACTTTTTTTTTTTTTTTTTTTTTTTTTAATCTGAGGAAGAAGTGAAAAAAAGATTCCTGTATTTTTTATGTTATGGTTTACAAAATTATACATTTTGTGTATAATTTAGATCTGTGTAGATTGGTTTCAATATTAATAACCCTTTCTTGGTGCTGAGTATTCACTGCTAGTTGGAGGACTTCACCATGTCTCACAGGCAGAATTTTAGGCCACCTATTCTGTTGAAGAAACAAGCTTGTCTGGATAAGAATTGCAGAATCGTAAATGCCTCTATGCCTCTTATATTTTGGATTATACTGCTTGCCTATCTGACAGAGGATTATTTTCCAGTATGCTATTTAAACCCCATTTAGGCACTGAAATATATATACATATATATTTATATAGAGAGAGAGAGGCAAAACTAAGAACAGTTTTGATATCAGAAAATTTAGTTTAGTCAAAATTAATTAAATTCCTCTGTTCATGTGTTACGATGTAATTCTCCAACAGACTCTTCATAGGTGTGCCTTGTGCGCTAGGGGCAGCATGGAATCTTCATGATATCATTCATTTTTAGTGAGTAGCCTATAAGTTAACCATAGCTAAGTTTTCTTTCATTTTTTTTTCTTCCTTTTCATTTTTTCTTTTGTAAACTTATACTACAGAGTGAAGTTAGGTATATTCATATAGTCTTGTGCTATCCAATACAAATATGCCTTTGTGACCCTTTTTTCCCACTTGAGCAGTATGTTATAACTTTGTGGCATTGACTTGATTAAATATTAAATATTCCATTATGTTCTAGATGTAAAATTAAATTCAAGGACAAATTATTCTTATAATACCATTTGTCTACATTCTGAGAGTGATTATGAAACTTATTAAATCAAAGATGCTCTAGCTAGTCAATAGCTCAGAATTTGTAGATGTTCTTTGGGCATAATATTGACTCTGTTTTGAAACTGAATGTGAGGTAGAAAATGCACTGAATTCATTTGCTTTTCAGATGTGTTGTTGTGATTATATTTTGGACATTCTCCCTTTAAATGTACAGAAACCTGACATGAACCTAGCAAGATTTAACTGAATAAACAATAATTTTTTGAACATCGACATAAATAAGCACTCTAGTATTACTTATGCAAAATGCAAAGTACCCAGGGGTAAAATCAGAAATTTCAGCACTCCAAGGGAAGAATAGATCTCTTGTTGTTTCACAGTTTCCTGCAGTTTCTGTTGCTAGTTATGTTGCATTAATAAATAGCTATTCAGCAAAGCAAATAATTAAAGCTGCAGTGAAAACAGCAATGTATTAGAGCAGTTCTGTTTTTCTAGAACTGATCTATTCTGACCAAATTGGAGGTGGTTTTGGGGTTCTACCTTTTTTGCCACCTTAAATTCTGTTGGTTATTGTCCCTTATATACCACCTATATACAACTATTTGGTCAAATGATAAAATGTATTTTGGCATTTGTGAGATAAGTTTGTTCTGGCCAGTTTAATTTTGTGATCATAAGCAGGAAAGCCATGATCACCTTGAAACCTTTTTCATTTACCTTCAAGTCTGTGTTGGTTTTCCTTTTACTTTCAAAGGAATTTGAATGTAAAACTGCTCTGAGGAAAGTCCTGGTAGAAAAAAAGCCCTTTGTGTATATACGAAACCAAAGACACCTTTATTTCAATTTAGCTAGAACATGACATTGCTGTACTTTGATTTCTGTACAGTTTTAGGGTGTTTTGCTCCCTATTGTAATTGAGCCACCTTACCTGGGCACTGAACTGAGTTCCTTAATGAGCAGAGACTTCAACTGAAGTCAATGCTGCTTACATCAGGAAAAGAGCTAAGTAATACTAAGGAGTTGAGGGAAGAGATACAAATAGCCTTTTTCAAACCCATCCAAAATGGCCTCATGCTAATGATCTACACTTTGATCTTCAGAATTCTAGCATTGTCTCACTAAATGATAGATTTAGTAAGTGAAAATCTGTGGTAATCAACTGTTTAAAAAAAAAAAAAAAAAGCCTTTATTGGGAGAAAAATCTGGTTGGGTAAGGAGACCCTGTATCCATTACCTAAATTAAGACTAGTGTACATTCTCTATTTTTTCTGTCATTGCTGAGACCAATACAATGGAAAAGTCTTTTTGCACGTCAACACTTACAAACATCACTGTGCATTCCTGATGTACAGTCAGCATGTGATGAGTATGTAGTGCATCTGCCACAAATGTGACATGGTAATTTCATGCTGGATCAAAAAAGGAGGACGGTGTGTGCTGACGAGTTTATGGATTCCCTTCACATGTTTTGCTAAGTCAAGATTGCTTACTAGGAAACATCTCCCTCTGCTTGATAGCAGGTTATGAATGCAGATGGTGCAAGGACTTAGCAGAGTTAATACTTGGAGGTTCTTGGATGTCTTGAAAGTTGGACACATGATTCAAGAGGTTACTTTTAGACCCAAAGTGTTCCCTGTTGAGAATAAAGTACAACCTCCAACCTATAAAGTACTGCTTTCATCTCTTGCTTTCTGTACTCCCTATTTAATAATCCTATAACGGAGTTCATACTTCCTGTAGAGCGTTTTAAGTCCCATGGCTAGCCTTCTTTAGTTGCCTTTTGCAAGCCCCCACAGAATAATCTGCAGGACTCTGTTTTTTTTTTTTTTTTTTTTTGGGCGCGGGGCGGGGGGGGCTGTTAAAAAATACATTAGGAGGAGAAATGCCTTTTGGCTTTCTGGAAGGCAAGTGCTTTCACATGAACTGCTCCCTGAAGATCATATTTATAGGTTGACTGAAATTGCCTCATTTTGCCTTTAGCCATATGCTATCCTCCACACAAATCTTAAGCTATGATAATAAACTAGTTTTGCTAATGTTGATTATGTAATAATAATAGGCATTCCATTCTTGGCAACTTTCCCTAAAACACTAAAACAAGTTATTCATAGTGAATAATTTTTCCGTTCACCTTCCAGATGCTGTGTAATAGTTCTGCTTCTCTGTGACACTTCATAAAGCTATGCATGAGATATGCCTGTGCTGATTCACGTGATCTGTAGTTGGCATCTATCAACAAAGAATCACTAGCTGCGACTTTGTCTGGAGGAAACCCAGAGCAGTCAAAAGGAAATGTTTCTCAGAGGTAAGAGAGCTTAGAGTTTTGTCATTCTCTCTTCTAGTGATAAATTCTGCACAGTTCAATCTGTCCAACTATATGGACTAAAATTTCTTACAGGTAAGCACCAAAAATACAGGAGAAAAAAAAAAAATCTCTTCAAATTTGAGTTTTGAGTTTTTCCTATGAGGTTTATTTTTAGTTTTCAAAGTAAGATTTTTTTTTCTATAATTAAGGTACTTATTTCTGTTTGCTGGAGCATTTGTAAGGCTTCCTCCTCTTAATGATCAGAAAATGGAAACAGGACAAGAGCGATGAAAGGCTTTTCAAAAGGCTTCTGATCTGTATAGAATTCTAAGTAGCACATTAATATGTTTCCAGGTTATGCATCCCTTTACAGTTTATGGAAGCAAGCTACGCTTTCATCCTTGTATGAGAAACTAGGGAGGTGAGCTGTTCAGAAAGCAATACAATACAGCTTGAACACAGGCCTGTTGAGAAGTAGAGATGGGAAATACGCTATGAGCAATGTGTAGATAAGACTGACTTAAAGAGCTTCCACAGGAAAATCTGAGAATAGGCTTTGCTGTGGATGCTTTGGGAATGGCACTTGCTTGTCTTGCTGTGCAAGAAGTCCTAGTTATAGTTGTTTATGTACCCCTATGTAACTGTACCCTGGTGTGATTAGTCTTGTGCAGATGGGTGAGAGGGAAATGACAGTTGTGTATAGCTGTAGTAAAAAGCTCATATGATTGAAAAAAAAATAAAAAAAATCATGGATCGGATTTGACCTCTGCAGCAAATGAGCTGTGGAAATCCTTGAAACTCTCACCCAGAAAAACAGAAAGCATGCATTTTCCTCTTCAAATGGTCTTCAACAGTTTAACTTTGCCATTGCTTCCATACAAGTGCCTCTCTATTGAGCCTTATATTATTTCTAAATAGTTTTAGCTGAGGTAAGACACACTTGTCACGCTGGGCTTTATAATTTTCTTCATGAGTGTGATTGTAATGAAAAATATTAGACAAAGGAGTAGGAGGGAAGGAAAAAGCTTTTGGAAATGTGCGTGTGGGCTGCAGCTAGAGCCCCATAGGTGAGTTAATTAGCACGGTGAGAGTCTGCCTCCCCAGCGTATTAGTACTTAGCATTATGGCACTGGTGCTTTGAAAATGCTCTTGAAATGAAGACAGCTCACAGAGAAAGATGATATATCGTGTTGTTGTTTATACATTTTTCCCCATATCCCATACTTCCAAGAGATAGCTAGCAGTGTTATACTCAGTGTCATGCTGTTGCTGTGATTTTCTTTCAAATGTGATTATCTCAAAAACTACAAACAAAAGTGTGAAAAGTAAGGAAGTTGAGGGCAAGAAGGGGTTATGTTTGGTTCATCTATGACTGAAACTTTTATTTAAACCTTTGTAATTCAGACTTTCTCTCTTAGAAATCTCTAAGTCAATTTGCAGAAGCTAGAGTATTTAATGGTCAGTTACTAGGAAATTGAGACTGATCAGTAACTTCTCAGTCCTAAGTTTAATGGCACAGTAGGAACAGCACAAAAGGCACTGTACTTTAGTTGGTCTCACCGGTCTCTAATGGTTTGTGGTGTTTGTTTTGCATCAGATTCCCTATCACAAAGTAAAAGCAGCAAAAATAGGATATCATCGACTCAGCAGCTTGTACACCGCCAGCAGCACCTGTACTTGGCTGTGATGCTGAAAGATTTTTTCCTTTGTTGGGGTTCAGTGTGATAAAACGAGTGTGTAGCTTTCCCACAGATGTCAGATACCAAGGTCACTGAAACTTGTTTAGATGATCTTGCAAAAATTTCCAGTGCAGCAACGGTCTCCCTGGATCTTTCTATGATGTCATTTTTTTCTAAGTGCCCATAATTATTGCACAAAGAACAAACTAGTTCTCAGTTTCTGTTTCTTACTTTCTGTATGAGGGTAACTAACTACCTGTACTTATGGCTGCAGTTCTTCATGTACTAGATAAGAATCTAGTACTAGATTCTGTTTGGTCTTGGTTGTCTGAATCGCATTTACTTCCTGCTATTAGATCAGGACAGCAACTTTTAATACTCTATTAATAAATGTTTGAAACCTTTATCAGTAATTCTGTTCTCTCCCTATCCCTTTGTGTATTGATTTGTAGACTAATGTTGAGCTAATGTATGGAGTCTCTATGGAAAAAATCCAGTTACACAAGTCTGCCAATTTTGGATCAGTATTCTGGAAGAAACACGTTCATTCATAACAAATACTGAGAGCTACGTCAAAGGAAAGTAAAAAGATCTTGTTGTAGGCAGATTTTTAAATGTTTATTTTATGCAAGTGGGATAGATGTGAAGTTGATAATGATCACAAGGGTGAGGGGAAAGATTAATAAAAAGCCTCAGGGAAGAGGAATCTTGTGAACTCTACTGTTGAAAAAGTAGAAACTTTTACTGTGTTGTATAGCTGGCTTCTCATATAGGCTTTAGATATTTACATACAAACAAAAGACATTAGCTGTTAATATTCAGGTAATAGGATGCTGAAGTATTTTATCCTCTTGCAGGAATTTGAAGTGCTAATGAATGATTAGGCTGCACTAACAAGCTGCTGAATTTCACTTGCAATGATTTAACAAAAGTGTTTTACATCTGGGAGACACTAGAAATAAACAATTGCTAATCATTGGCAACAAATTTGACTGTTCTTTCCAAGGTTACCTTATGATGGAGTCCTGTAGAGGAGCTGGTTGGTTTCTGAAGACACCCCATCAGAAAAACCCACATGGATAATTTTGTTAAAGAGTAAAAATTTGTCCAGGAAACTATGCCAATACATTTTCTACAGGTCTTGCTGTAGAAGTGTAGGTTGAGTATCATGGTCTTCCTGACTCTGTATATTGAAGTGTACAGTTAAAATCCAACTGGGCTTCCAAAGTAGCTTGATGAGTAATGGAAAGGCATGAGAGACACTCAGGTAAAGTATCTCTGGGTACACTTGGCACATTTGAAATTGATTTCAAGACTGGAAGAAAACGTACTGGTGTGAAATCCATCACAGCAGATGCTGAGGGTTGCTTGCACTGAAGAGCATTAGATGTTGGGACATGCATCACCATCGGGATTTGTATGCAAACTGCACTTGCTCCAGTAGGATCAGTAGGTCAAAAAGAATAGATTGTTTTGGGCCATGGCAGAAGAAATAGATGGGAGGTGGGGATGTGCCATGTGGATATTCCAGGATGAATTTCACAAGACACAAAATACATCGTGAGAGAAGAGATGAGGTTGGGCAAAACCTGCAGTTTGGAGATGTGAAGTCTGTAACTTCTCTATCGGTCCCTGCTCCTGCTGCCCCCCACCCCCTCCTTCCTGCCTTCCACAAGATAGAAGAAGAAAAACTTTATTACAAAGCTTTGAATACCCCATCTTATTTCTGCAGTATCAGTTTAGGAGGTTCTGTGAGCATTTTGCAAAACTCTAAGTGCATTGCTAAGTAATAGAGCAAAATCTGAAAGGAATTATGTTATGGATTTTTGAACTGAAAAAAACATTCTAACTAAAAGCATATTTATCTATTTTCTTAGTCTCTTAGTGCACATAATTCTCATAATGTAGTATAATAAAACTTGATTTGTGGTTTATGTCAAAGACTATTCAGAAGGTAGGCACCTTTTTGCATTCAATCTGGACTTTTAATAAAGTGAATGTCACGTGATACTGGCTGTCACATTCAGCATGTTCTTAAAAGCTCTGTTCCTTCTGCTCTCTTCATCCCACTTTTTTGCTCTGTTCTAAATAACTTTTTTACTTAATTCCTGTGAGAATTCTAAAATTTGCCATTTCTTAAGTTAGCTGTTTTGGAGATGAGGACAAATTGGCTGCTGTTTGGTCTAGTGCATATGTAAATTGTTTTTGTAATTTTTTTCTTTCTCACATTATATGAACTTGTTGTACAATAGAAATGTATAACACAGGCATATTAGATAATGGAGAAAAATATATATTTTTTTTCTCTACCAGTATCTCTATTTTCTGCTTAGAGAGAAAAAAGACACCTACTGTGATATTTTTTCCTTCCTTTTGTGTAAACAAGAGTCCATGCTTTATGAACTTTTTCTTACATAGGTATTTAATGTAGTCTCGCTAGCCAGCAAGGTATCAAAATGTGGATGTAAGTGTATACATAAGAAATTCTATTACTTTGACTATGGTTATGCATATATGTATAAAGAGAGATTCTTGGGTCAAAGTTGGTATAGTCAGCACCTTGCATCGAACCTCCAGTCTTTTTAAATCACAGAATCACAGAATTTTCTAGGTTGGAAGAGACCTCAAGATCATCAAGTCCAACCTCTGACCTAACACTAACAGTCCCCACTAAACCATATCCCTAAGCTCTACATCTAAACGTCTTTTAAAGACCTCCAGGGATGGTGTCTCCACCACTTCCCTGGGTAGCCCGTTCCAGTGTCTAACAACGCTTTCGGTAAAGAAGTTCTTCCTAACATCCAACCTAAAACTCCCCTGGCGCAACTTAAGCCCATTCCCCCTCGTCCTGTCACCAGGCACGTGGGAGAACAGACCAACCCCCACCTCGCTACAGCCTCCCTTGAGGTACCTGTAGAGAGCGATAGGGTCACCCCTGAGCCTCCTCTTCTCCAGGCTGAACAACCCCAGCTCCCTCAGCCGCTCCTCGTAAGACTTGTTCTCCAGGCCCCTCACCAGCTTCGTAGCCCTTCTCTGGACTCGCTCAAGCACCTCCATGTCCTTCTTGTAGCGAGGGGCCCAAAACTGAACACAGGACTCGAGGTGCGGCCTCACCAGAGCCGAGTACAGGGGGACGATCACCTCCCTGGCCCTGCTGGCCACACTGTTTCTTATACAGGCCAGGATGCTGTTGGCCTTCTTGGCCACCTGAGCACACTGCTGGCTCATATTCAGCCGACTATCAACCATCACTCCCAGGTCCTTCTCTGCCAGGCAGCTCTCCAACCACTCATCTCCCAGCCTGTAGCTCTGCTTGGGGTTATTGCGCCCCAGGTGCAGGACCCGGCACTTGGCCTTGTTGAACTTCATGCAGTTGACCTCGGCCCATGGGTCCAGCCTCTCCAGATCCTGCTGCAGAGCCTTCCTACCCTCGAGCAGATCGACACACTTACCTAACTTGGTGTCATCTGCAAACTTACTGAGGGTGCACTCAATGCCCTCATCCAGATCATCAGTGAAGATATTGAAGAGGACCGGCCCCAGCACCGAGCCCTGGGGAACGCCACTAGTGACCGGCCTCCAACTGGATTTGACTCCATTTACCACGACTCTTTGGGCCCGGCTATCCAGCCAGTTTCTAACCCAACGAAGTGTGTGCCAGTCCAAGCCAAGAGCAGCCAGTTTCTTGAGGAGAATGCTGTGGGAAACGGTGTCAAATGCCTTGCTGAAGTCAAGGTAGACCACATCCACAGCCTTTCCCTCATCCACCCAGCGCGTCACTTGGTCATAGAAGGAGATCAGGTTCGTCAAGCAGGACCTGCCCTTCATAAACCCATGCTGACTGGGCCTGATCGCCTGCTTTCCCTGCAAGTGCTGCATGATGACTCTCGAGATAATCTGCTCCATGAGCTTCCCTGGCACTGAGGTCAAACTGACAGGCCTGTAGTTTCCCGGGTCAGTCCTCCGGCCCTTCTTGTAGATGGGCGTCACGTTTGCTAGCCGCCAGTCAACTGGGACCTCCCCCAGTAGCCAGGACTGTTGATAAATGATGGTAAGTGGCTTGGCCAGCACCTCTGCCAGTTCTCTCAGTACCCTCGGGTGGATCCCATCCGGCCCCATCGACTTGTGCACATCCAAGTGCCGTACCAGGTCACCAACCATTTCTTCATGGATAGTGAGGGCCACATCTCTCTCCCTATCCCCTTCCACCAGTTCAGGGTACTGGGTATCCAGAGAACAATCGGAATTGCCGTTAAAGACTGAGGCGAAGAAGGCATTAAGCACCTCCACCTTTTCCTCATCTCTTGTAACTAAGTTTCCCCCCTCATCCAGTAAAGGATGGAGATTCTCCTTAGTCCTCCTTTTCGTGTTGATGTATTTATAAAAACATTTTTTGTTACCTTTAACAGCAGTAGCCAGATTGAGCTCCAGATGAGCTTTGGCTTTTCTAATTTTGTCCCTGCACAGCCTTGCGATATCCTTATAGTCCTCCCTAGTGGCCTGCCCACTTTTCCAAAGATTATAAACCCTCTTTTTTCTTCTAAGATCAAGCCACAATTCTCTGTTCAGCCAGGCTGGTCTTCTTCCCCGCCAGCTCGTCTTTGGGCACGTGGGGACAGACCGTTCCTGCGCCATTAAGATTTCCCTCTTGAAGAGCGCCCAGCCTTCCTGGACTCCTCTGCCCTTCAGAACCGCCTCCCAAGGGACTCTACCAACCAGTGTCCTCAGCAGCACAAAGTCAGCCCTCCAAAAGTCCAATACAGTGGTTTTACTGGTCCCCTTCCTGGCCTTGCCAAGAATAGAGAACTCCACCATTTCATGGTCACTCTGCCCAAGACAGCTCCCGACAATCACATCCTCCACCAGTCCTTCTCTGTTTGTGAAGAGAAGGTCTAGCGGGGCACGACCCCTGGTAGGCTCACTAACCAGCTGTGTCAGGAAGCTATCTTCCACTTTCTCCAGAAACCTCCTAGACTGCTTCCTCTGGGCTGTGTTGTGCTTCCAGGATATGTCAGGGAAGTTGAAGTCCCCCACGAGAACCAGCGCTGACGATTTCGCAACTTCTGCCAGCTGCCTGTAGAACTCCTCATCCGTCTCCTCATCCTGGTTCGGCGGTCTGTAACAGACCCCCACCAGGACGCTAGCCTTGTTGGCCCTGCCGATCCTAACCCAAAGGGGCTCGACTTTGTCATGCCCAGCCTTGAGTTCTACAACATCGAAACACTCTCTAATATAGAGAGCCACTCCACCACCCCTTCTGTGCTGCCTGTCCCTTCTGAAGAGTTTATAGCCAGTCATTGCAGCACTCCAGTCATGAGAGTGGTCCCGCCACGTCTCCGTGATGGCAACCAAGTCGTAGCCTGCCTGCTGCACGATGGCTTCCAGCTCCTCCTGTTTGTTACCCATGCTGCGTGCATTGGTGTAGATGCACTTCAGCTGGGCCATTGCCTTATTGCCTTAAATGTATAGTTTAAACATTTATCAGTGCAATGCTGCTGTGTGCATGGTCACACCAGGTGGTTTGTTGTGCATATAAATGTGTTTGATAAGAACAAAGGGTGCTTGCCAAAAAATTATAAAACATTCAGGAAGGAACGTTGACATGCCACTGGTGAATACTGCTTACAAAACAAAATGGAGTGACTTTTTTCATAATTGGATTAGCAAGGCAGATCTATTACAGGTGTTTCTTCAATGTGCACTGCAGATATTTTCTGCCTATCTGCTAAATATATAATGTTCTCCTAACATTTCTGATGTGAAACTTCAAAAATACAAAGTAATTAGAGGCCAGTAGTGCTGTCAATGATTTGGGAAGCTATATAGAGAAAATATTTATGGTCTATAAATTCTTACTGACTTCAGTATATTTAGGATCATACAGTAAATGACATCTTTCTCGTTGCTTTTTTAGCCTTATTGAACCTGAATAATGGCCCTTATTTTATTTCTCTCCTTTAAACTCCTGGCTGTGTGGGCGGGAATCATCTCCCTGGCAGTAACGGAGTTGCAGTAACTTTACTGTTCTGCTGATCTGCGCTGCAGAGAGGTGACTTATTTCTGAATCATCTTATTGTGCCAGATTTAAATGCCTATTTTCTAGTCTTCTAAGCAAGAGGGACAGAACTTAGCACATTCATATAATTTTCCATACTAATTAAACTTCACGTGAAAAAGCTCATTTAAGTTAAGCTGAGTACAGGTGTAAGTATTACCACACGAAATTCTATCACAAGTCATTTTAGTTATTTCTTGAGGGGGATAGGTCCTATGGGTTGTGTGTAAGCTTGTCTGATACAACTGTTAGGTTCTGCATACTTCTCAAAGAGTATAAGGACTCTAATTAGGAAATTCTACAATGGAATAAAAAAGGGAAACAAAAACCTACATACCTACCAATACCAAAAATACTATTCCTTTAAATATTTTATATGCTGGATTTATGTTAATGTTGTTTTCATTAAAAGTTTTTTACTGAATCTCATCTGTCTGAATGTGCACTGATGATGAATTATTAATGTGCTGTCCTGTAAGAGAACAGTCCTTTGCTGACAGAAAACAGCATTAGGTTTGATACGGGAAATTAAATCACTTTGTGCTTGTGAGGCTTGTTAATTGTAAAAGTAAAGAATTTTAATTCATCTCCATACTTACTGTACAAAATCATTTTTTACTTGAATGTGGAAGACTGCAAATGTTCTATGAGCTCTACATTTTTCTCTCTCTTTTTTTTTTTTTTTTTTTTTTTTTAGTTAAAAACTTTCAGATATTCTGCCTACATAAAAACTCAAGTATCTGCCTAAAAAATATGGACAGGACATGTCAATCCAACGTAGACAGAAATCTGCCTGTTTTTTATTTTTATTTTTTGTCATTGAAGATTGAGTCCATGAGCATTGGAATATGACAACTGTGTAACTGTTTCCTATTACATCTGCTCACTCCTTTCCTTACCATCAGTTGGGATCACTTAACCAAGGCTGCCCATGTACAATGTAGGTGACAGAATTTCTTGTTCTATTGCATAATTTTTATGCAGTATTTCTCATCTGGATTAAAGTAGACACCTTAGCTTTTTTATCGTAAGATAAATGATGTTAGAGAGTAGTATGTTCTTGGCCTCTGGAACATACTGTTTTGTAAGAAATGGGGCCTTGAATTCTGTGAAATCTTAGCAAAATAGAAATAGAGCATTATTCAGAACTGACAGGCTAGAGCTGCCTTCCAGTGATCTTTAATGTATTTGTTTGCTGAGGCCCTGACTAACGTAGTCCATGCAGAGCTGTAGTCAGTCTTTGCTAAGAAAAAGGCAATGTGTAATTAATACAGAAGTGTGAAGCACTACACTTGTGGTAACTTTGCTTAAAAATAACTTAACTTTGAGAAGGCTACGCAGAATTTCACTGTTGGGCCTGAAATTGGTGACAAAGCCAGTCTGTCTGGCTGTAAACCACAGTGCTTCTTGTTGCAGTTAGATTGTCACCTGCACCTCGGACTGTAACAGGGGGTTGTAGCATTGAACAAACTGATAGGTAATATTAGTTTCTGTTCCTTGCTGGTGTGATTTCACATAGCTATGCTTTCAAATTAGAGAAAGAACATTTCCCAGTGGAAAGTATCCTAAAAGGATCATCCTCTAATACCTGTTTAAGACCAGCTATTTCAACTATCTTCTGGTGATACTGACTTGCAAAATCATGCAATTTTTGCTAGTGAATGTTCAGAATTTCCATCTAAAATTTCCACCCAAACTGCTAATTTAACAGCCAATAGAAAAATAGTAATGGCTGATCATATTTTAAAATGTTAACATTTATTAAATTTATGAAATGCTGACACCTGTGAATAAAATTCAAATTACAGTGTCTGCTTTGATCTCACGTATTCAGCATCCATTACTCTGCCACAGACCAGATTAAGCAGTCAAAAGAAGTTTGAAGATAGAATTTGTTTTTTAATGTTTTTTCTAGACTGAGGACCTTTTATGTTTGCTTACTATGCTAGGTCTTGCATGATGTTTACTGGTATGTAAGACTGCCATAGATAAATCTCCATCTCATAGGTTCAAATATTTGTGACTGATTAACAAACTTAGGTTTATGTTCCAAAAGCACAGGTTTATGTTCCAATTCCTGCTACCCAGCCTATGCAGGCTGAGCTCTCCAAAGCTTGTTCAGGACGTAAAAGATAAAGACTGGCAGATGAAACTTCTGTTGTAAATCCAGTTCCAGGAGGAAAACACAACTTTGGTTGTATCTTCTAGAAGCTTCTATATGGGACAAATAGTATGTGTCACTTAGTCACAAGACTGGCATATTTTGTCTATAAAAGTTTTGGCTAGCTGACAAACCTACTAACCTGAGGAACTGGTACAAAAACCTGTAATAATCACCCATAATGCTACTTCTCAAAGCGTTAAATCCCTTTCAAATAGTCTTTGCTATCAAGTATTTGAAAGCTGCTGCAAATCTTTAGTAACTTGACACCTTAATTATTCCTGTGGTGCTTTGGTGTATGTATGGTTTTCAAGCTACACTTGTGACTTGTCATTTTACATTGTTTTAAGTTAGAAGTAAGTTGTTACTCTTAAGCCTTTGTAAAAAAAACAAAACAAAAAAAAAAAAACACCTTGTCAGAGTCCCAAAGGACTAATAGTTTCAAATGCTATAATTTTAATCCATTTAAAGCAATAGATTTGAAAAAATAAAGTACTAATTAACACTTCTGCAATAGAGTTTTCTTTATCAAACCTATAAAGAAATCCTACAATCCATTTTTTTTGTGCAATGAAGGGAGCATTGATAGAGAAATCTGCTTTATTATAATTATAAAAACAGACACCATGAGAAGCAGATGTTTTGAGAAAGCTGAAAAAAGAGTTAAGTTTTAATGAGAAGTATTGTTGTGGTTAAATAATGCATACCTCCAGCTATATAAACATTTACATTTAGAGATTCTAAAGTCTTATATTCTCTGGGGTGGATTCTTTTTTTTTTTTTTTTTTTTTTTTTTTTTTTTTATCACCAATTTAAGTAAAGCTTGAAAACTAAGAATTTCAAGTGTCTTCGCTGAAGCAAGAAGCTATTCAATCATGATAACAATGGTTTATTCCCTATTGTACTGCATAAGCCGCATTTTGCCGCAGTAGCTTTTTGAAAAGAACAAACCTCCAACAACCTGAATTGCTGAAATCTTGAAATGAAGACTTGAGACAGGAAGGAGAAAGATCTAAGTGTTTTGCAGAACCGCTATATATTTTTTCAATGTATACTGTTCAAATAGTCTTTCATGAAGTAACTTATGTTCAAAGTTTGTTTTATTGACTTTGTTTGGATTCACAATTCTTCTCCCAGTCAACTCTTCCCTTCCAAGTTATCAAGAGATATGCTAGAGATTTAATTGCTGGAAGGTTTGGTTTAAGTGAGTTCAGGATTCCCAGGAAATTCCTTCCAGAGAGTGGAAAAAAAGGGCTCTGAACTGTCACTTGATCCACCAGGCAGTCCTGGGCTACTCAGGTCTCTTGTACCACTCGAAGGCTGCTTTACCTGCTGTTCTGCCACACATCCTAGTTCTTCACTGCTCAGTTTTTCCCTTTGTCCCGATACTGGTGAGAGGCCTTGATGTTAGCTCAGAAGACCATCAGGGAGGTGTCCTTCCCAAACAGTAGCCAGAAAGGAACCTTGGCCCACCACAGGCAAATGCATGTCCAGTGCACAGCCAATAATTCCTGCTATCTACGATCAAACTATAATGGTTATAAGTCCCAAAATAGTCTGTGTATTGAAGCTTTTAAAATAAAGGACTTGTCTGATTTTAAGCAAGACTGCACTATTAGTGTAGGTCTCCAAAAAGGCCAAAAGTGTATGGAAATACAGATAAAATAATGCATGTGTCAGGCTGTCTTCATTATGGGCTTATCTAACATACTAAATTGAGTCAGGTTATAGGGTTTCGTAGAATGAATTATTTCCCCACTCACATATCCTTGTTAGAAATGTTTTAAATGACTTCCATAAATGCAGTTATACCTCTTAAAAAAATGGCAAGTTTACTGTAAGTGATATTTAAAGATGGGATGTATGCTGCATCTGAAGTATGCTGCTTGTTTAGCGTTCTGTGGTGATGATAAAGCAGTTATTAGAATAATATAATATTCAGTGTTCCTTCTGGAACACAGAAGGCATGTCACTGTGCTCTGTTGCATTAAATATATTGCCATTTTGTGGATTGCTCTGCTCTATCCTTTTCAATTTTCTCTTATCAATTTCAGAAGTCTTGATGGAAGAAGACCATAATAAAGATCATATTTTTGTATACAGTTAATCGTAAAGACAAAAAAGGAAGAACTTCTTAATTGTCTAGTAAAGCTGGCAATTCTTCAGGGACAATGCAGTTACTTTTTTTTCAATTTGTGTTTTGCATTCATATTGCTATTAATCATGGAGATCATAAAACCAACGTTCCTGAAAATGTGGTAGTTAAATAAATGCAACTGACTTATGATATACATCATAAGTAGTCTTTGGGGAGCTAAACATTTTGCCCTGCATAACAAGCTGTTACTGCTGTTTCTGAATATAATTGTAAAATGAGAGAAGAGAGGATGCAGTTGGGCTTTCCTAGGGCCTTGAATGAATGTAGTGGTGATTTCCATTCTAAAGTATGAAATTTACTTATTACATGATACTAAAATTCCAGTCCTAACGTATTCTTGGTAGCTTGGTTACTGCTGAAGCATCATAGCTTTGTTGCTGGCAATAGATTTGGGAATTAGGTGATTCCAGGCCAGTCTGTGTCTCTTAATCGGATACAGAATGAGTCTATAGCGTTTTACTGCTACTGGAATGGCACAAGGGTACTGCAGGTAACTTTTTTTTTTTTTTTTTTTTTTTTTTTTTTTTTTTTAAGCAGTGGTCATCTGCTTGTTTGACATGTTAAATATGTAATTTAGGACTCTTCAGGTTGTAGAAAGCTAAACGTCTCAGAATGTAAAATAGGATTAAATGACTGAATTAACAGTTTTAAAAATTCAAATTATTTTACCACCCCATATGCTTGTCTTAATACTTGGTTTTGCAATGCTGTCCTCTGGATTAATTAATCATTCTAATTGCATGACTGAAAAGGCCTCTGAGGTGTACTGTGAGTGCTGTAGGCCTAAGCTGCATCACAGCTTAGAATTTGAGTGCACAAAGAAATGTAATGGATTAGACTTTTTCCAGTTGAAAATGAGAAAGGCCATGGTGTTTCTCCAGCATGAATACTTAAGGAAGACTTTGACGATGTTAACTGCTTGTCTGCTAACATTAGTTGTATTTGAGCATTTTCGCACCATCCAGCTGGTCCTTCCTCTGCACATAAATTATACATGTTCTCAAAATCAGCATTTGTCTTATTTTAACCTTACTCAGTTTATTAATAGTCTGTATTCAAGGACAAAGTAAACACCGGCCTAATAGCCTCCTTCTGTACTTTGAGTGGTTGTGCACTTAAAAGTCAAATGATTCTATTGAATTCAGTAAGTTTTTTTTTTTTTTTTTTTTTTTTTAAAAAAAAAAAGGATAATTCCTTTCTTCTGCAGCAGAAGAAAATGAGATCCATCTGTGTAGTCACAGGAATATGACTTTTGTCCAGCCAGTTAGCACAACTCCACAATGCTTTCTCTGTGCTAGGCCCCAGCAGACATGGCTAACTTAGTGAAATTGGAGCAGGCTGGCCTTCTGGTGCCATCAGCCAAAGGGGCTTTGAAGTGAATGTGTCTAAGAATCTGTCTCAGTGAGTTTCCCAAAGAAGGCCAAAGTAAGGTAATTAATGTGGTAAATAGGGGGGAAATGTGGGTGACTAGAAAAGGCAGAGTGATATAAAAACTCTTCCTTGTTCTTTCCCCTGCTGTAACCTTTGTTGCCAGGTCCTGGCAGGCATGTTTCTATTATCTGGGTAGGGGTGGCTATCCAAGACTTCGGGAATTCTTCTGATCCTCACAGAGTTCCTGTGGTCCCCCGAGAGGCCAGATCCATTCAGCCATCTCCTATTCACCTTCGGCAGGGCACCGCATGCCTGCCTCTAACTGGCCACGCTTCCCGTGCTCTGGAGCCTCCTCCCCTTGGAGCATGCTCAGTAGCTCAGCAAGCAGAGCGTTTTCAGCTGTCTAGGCTTATCTTCCAGTTTGCTGCTTGAAGCAATGTAATGACAAGCAAAGCCCGGGGGATCCACTATTCTGTGTTAGCTGGAGTGATCAGGGGCTTTTTGTTTGTGGTGTGGAGATGTATGCCTGTGAGATGGCAATTGCTGGGCAGATTTATCTGGGGAAAAAACAACAAACACAACACTGAGCTGAACTAAATCAGTGAAGAGAAAATGATGACAATTACCAGTAATTTTCCTCAAGATCTTGCTGGTCAAAATACTGATCTAGAGCTGGAAGTGCCCAGGTTCAGTCTCCTCAAGTCTTCTGAGAGAAGGAAGTGTTTTGAAATACCAATTGGTTATTGCTGCCCACGTGGGTGTAGTAGAAAGTGTTTACTGTGAAAAGGCCACACATTTTTAACTGGGACAGGAAAAAAAGTCATGACAAGCCTTCTGCAGCCAGAGGGTGCTTCCTGGTGTGCCTCTCCAGGTGTGTATGGCTTTAGCAGGGTCACCCTCGGGCCTCCAAGCAGCCCAGGCTGCAGGCCGTGGCTCCTGCAGGGGCATGCACCAACAGGCTCCTCCCCTGGAGAAGGGATGTGAGTGCTGATCGCCATTGTCCAGCATGAGTTCGCTGGTCCCAGAAGCACTAAAAGTGCGGAATTACTGCTCTTAGTAAGCAGCACTCAAGTGGTGCTTTCTGATTTATTTTGCATGACTGAAAAAGAAATGAAACAATTTGTTTAAAGTGGAGCAGAAAGCTTTGTTCAGCTAGGAAAGAAAGCTTTTCATTCTGCCTGTCAAAGGTGGGGGAAAAAATGTAATTGTGGTCGCTCTGAATTGCGTGTATTTGGGATTTAATTTTTTCAGTTATTTTCATCCCCTGCTTAAGGCTTGAAGGCTCAATTTTCGTACAGCGTTACCTGTACTGAGGACTGGGCCTCAGATCTAGTGGTTGTGCATCTCCTTTTATCTGAGGTACTGAAGGTGATGAGGGGCTTTGAAAAGCTAGAGCTTTCCCTTAGTTTAGCTTGTTTTAAAAATTAAACTTTCTCAACCTACTTATCTGAAGTGTTACTCTTAGTTCATGCAGTTTTGAGTCAAGCTACACAAGGCAGGCCTGTTTTTAATGAGTTGGGTAACTGTCATGCATGGCTTCAAGTTGGGCTTGTTTATATACGAGTATATATATAATCTTAAAAAGCTCTAGGGAAAGAAAGATGATAGTGCTGATTTTGACTTTTTTCACTTTTATTTTGCTTGTAATTTCTTTTTGAATTTGAAAAGAAATTTAACTATTGTATTTATAGGAGAAAAAGCAAAACCAAACAACAAACGAACCAATCTAGTGCTTTGAAGTCTTTTAAAATCAATAGGAAGATTGAAAAATTTGGAGTGTTAACATAACCTTTTCCATTTTAATGCAATTTTTTGTACTGACATTAAATATTTAATGGAAACACTTTATTTTTCATGTACAGAAGTCAGTTGTGATGTCAGCCTGATATTCACTGATGTGGTAGCAGCTCTTGTCTATACCTCACTGCATTAAAGGCTGTATAAATTTTGCTGTGTTGGGAATTACTGTAAAAGTTCCTTAGGGGACATAAAGAAATGCAATTCAATCATTTCTCTGGAGTTACTGGTTTGATTGCATTTTATTCGTATATTGAATAATTAACAATTTATATTTAGCTGTATCATTAGCAGTTTATGCAGTTTTATTAGCGCTTGGGTATTTTCATACAGTAAATAATTTTGCTAAAATTTTCCAGTTTGGTTTGGTCTGTTTTTTGTTGTTGTTGTTGGTTTGTTTGTTTGGGGTTTCTTTTTTTGGTTCACTTGAGGAAGTTTATTCCCTGCTCAAAGAGCACAACATTGCTGCTGTGCAATTCCAATTAGAGCTGTAAGCGATTGTTAGTTATGAGTAACCTTGGAGTGCGAGGAGAGTGTTTCTCCTTTAAGGCAACTTTATATGTCACTGTTCTATTTTCTCCTTTAAGAGGCAGATTCCTAATTACAGCATTACATTCTAAACCTTTATAGTAACATAGTCCTTCAAGCTGTTTGCGTTCTGGGGAATAAAAAGCATAAGCAAATATGTAAATTTAGTATGTTTGAATTTTTTTAATAAAGCATTCCTATTTCTGTTACTATTGTATTAGGAGATGAGGAAGGAACCACCAACCCAGGTAACCAGGCCTGCAGCACTAGCTTGTGAGAAGAGGCTGTAGGTCCCCTCTTTCTGAGGATGGGGTGAGGTGGTGGCCAGGCTAGTAGATGCAGCACCTATGTCTGTGTGTGTGTGCATTTGGGGAGGGGAGAGATTCCTCAGCATACCTCAAAAACTCTTGGCTTCACCCCAACATAGAAGTAGAAACTTTGAGATGGTACACGCTTACCCAGGATGATAAAATTGTTCTGCTACCAAGTTGTAAAGTTGCTGATAAACAGACAAATTATTAATTCACAGCACAGGACTGTGGGTGGATTGATGCAAGTACCTACTTTCAGCTGTTTTGATGTATTTTGCAACAAACTAATGTAGTGGATGCCCATACTATGTTGAGTCAGAGTATAGCTCATAACACTGCATATTTTCTTCTACCATCTTGCTATAATATAAGTAATATAAGTAATAAGTAATAGAAGATTTTTTTTGTCTTTCTCCAAGTGTAGTTTTGAGAGAATGCCATTGAAGGTATAAGGGAACATTAATTGTATGGGAATGTGACTAAGGAGGGTGGCTCATATACTAACTAAGCTGTGCTGTGCCTAGCAGGAGTGGTTAGAAAATACTCAGGATTGCATTTTAAGACAAAGAAACAGATATATTGTCATGGAAAAGAAAGCTATCACTTCTAAAATACTTTCACTCTGAGATGGTAGCAGTTTATATTATTAACCCAGAATAATATTTTCTTTGTCACTGAACTTTCTGTGACACTTATAGTAAAGGAAGCTTGCTTTATCACAGAACGCTAGAAGATATTTGAGAATATGTATCTTAAAAAATTCTAGCTGTAGGCACTAAAGAAAACAGAGTAAGAAGTTTTCTTTTGTTTGTTTCTTTCTATTAAATTGATTGGGGGATGAGAGGTGGTAGGACTTAAAACTGAAAATTAGTACTGAAAAACTTAAGGTTTTCAGGCAAAAGGCAAGTTTTATATGTTATATATCAAGGAGAGGTGATTGTTATTGACAAAAAGAGAGCATCTTATATAGTCTGAGGTTCTGATGTGACCCTCTGCATTATTGGTGCATAAGCTTTTTTTTTTCTTTAAGAGGAAAAAAAAAAAAAAAAAAAAAAGTACTGTTCTGGAGAAAAACTGAACTGTTGTGTCTTGACTAGAAAAGTAGGCTTCTCATTCTCTATCATCACTTTCTTCAGCATCAGTTATTAGGTAAAGTGGAGAAACCATTTTGTGAGAAGGAAGCAATGCTTGCATTAAACTGAGGTCATACATTAACTAAATATGATTCCTATGTTGCATATAATAACTAAATATGATTCCTATGGTTTAAATATTCTAAAAATTTTGGGTTAAATTCAATGGATTTTAGTGAAACCAGGATCCACTAACCTCTATGAATCGAGGCTGTATGACTGTATTGATATGGTTATGACAGGTATTTTTTTGTTGTTGTTCAGAATAACTACTACCCTTTTTGCAAAATAAAGGGGAAAGTTTTTATTCAACTCAAAAATCGACCATTTCCCCCGCCCCCCCCCCCCCCCCCAAAAAAAAAAAAAAAAAAAAAAGATCAGAAACCTGGAGGACTTAATGTCCAAATTGAAGTACAAATTAAAGCATCAGGCTTTGCTAATAGAAGTTTATTCATTTTCTGCTAATGTGGCTTTATAGAGCATTTTATTTAACTTGTTGGTTTTGTGAAACTAGTATTTATGCAAATGTGTGACACAGATTGCTTCTTTTACTGCTGAATTTTAGTTTTCCTAATAACATGGAGGATGCAAAGAGAATACAGAACATAGCCAAAACAAACAGCAACAGCAAACACCAAAACAAACCACCACCACCAACAAAAATACTAATACAGGACCACATAAAATGATCTGCTACATATTCAAGGGTTTTCTTTGATCTGTTCCCTACTATTTTAGTTTTTACTTCAGGGCGAAGTATACCCGCATCTCTTCTCCTAGTCATTCCATCAGCTCCATTAAGATTGTATCCAAAATATGATTGAACTAGAAAATAACAAACAGTAATGTTGGTCATGCTTTGCTGGGGAAATATATGCATTTGGCCTAAGATAATTCAGGTGTTTGAATGTGGCTGACTTCGTTTGAATGTGTCTACAGCACGTAGTCACTTAGACTACGTGCTGGAGACATACTGATGCTGGTAAGTCCTGGCACTATATTTTTTTATGAGATCTGGTGAGATAACAGCATAAATTAATATGGCTGGATTATGTGGATGATGCAATATTAAACTGAAGTTTACAGGTCTCGAGTTGTTCACTTAAAATTTAATTGTCCATTTGTTTTTTTTTTTTAAAGTAAATAAGTGATCTGTCTCTAAGATTTATTTGTACCAAAACCAGCAAATTTCACCCTTATAGGAAGTTGCAGTTCAACCATGACATTCTTCATTGCAATGAATGCTCTTTCTGACATCACAAATTGAGCCAGACTGCAGATGAAGAAGCACCAGTACCTGTTCAGAAGCTGATTTAGAGTTAACAGGGGGACAATTTTACTATGCTGCAGTGCATAAAATGTTGTCAGTGCAAAATGTTTATAACTGGTCACAATGCTGATAAATACATTTTTATGGATTATCTGCTTGTAATGTGCAGATAAAGGTAGCAGAATTCTCAGTTTTATTTTGCTTTATTTTATTTTGTCATTTTAATATGATTTAGAATAAGTCTGGTAGGCCATTAAGAATCAACAGCTCTACATAGTTCTTGGTTACACTGATGTAAATGACAGTTTTCTGTCTTTGGCAAAATTATTCCGCAGTTGTACAGCAATTTACCAATTGTAGCTATGCCTTATGGTACTACAGAGATATAAAATCAGGGCAAATGATGTAAGCATCAGACCTTTCCTGGAAATTGTTACCTTTTTTTTAAGACTGCTTTTGAAAATAATAAAAACAAAGTATACAAGATCTTTGTAGCATAGATCTACATCCTGGAATAACAAAAATCTCTTCTGATAAACGCCAATTATTAAATTTACCTCAAGCTGCTGGGGACTAAAGAGACTATTGCTGCCATTGAAGTAGTGGAGTCAGTGCCTGGGGAGGGTGGAGTTGCTAAGTTTTAAGTTCCTTAACTGATCCTTCTTGTTTAAAATATAATAAACCTTGTAATCCTCCATTAGTTATTTCTTGACATCTTTTACCATGCACATTAGCACAAGGAAATATAAGCCTAAGGAATTCTAATCCTGCTTAGTGTGAGAAACCCCACAGGCCCGATTTTTATCTTGTTGTTGTTTTTACCTGAATAGGTCAAGAAGGCTGTGAATTAAAATTGCTGAATGTTAATTTTTAACTCTGACAGGGCACCCAAGGGCAGCTTCAAAGCTGCTTCAGTGCTAAAGACTTTCTTAGGCTCAGAGGGTGTTGTCATCACACCCAGGAACCACCAGGGTAGGATGGGACTCTGTGGAGCTGCTATTTCTAGTTCTGCAGAGCTCTGTCTGGGATGGTGTTGAAGGCGAGTGCCTTGTAAATAAATCCTCTTTTGTGTTAGCAGGAAGCTATTGATACAAGGCTTCAGAATTACTGTGCTAAGTATATGATTTTCTGTCTCTAGATGGATTAGTTGCTTTGTGTCCTGCAGAACAGTTAAGCCTACAATGTGGATTTTTATAGTTTAGTTAAATATTTTCAAGGCCCAATGAGCTTGGGAAGCTGGTTCCCCTGGTATGCCAGTACCACCTGCAGGGTGCCTTTGTTCAGTTTTGGGGTCGTGCCCAAATGACTGTGGTTCTCTATGCTTTTAGTGTTTCCTTATTGCAAGGGAGCTTTTCTGGCTGAGCAATGGTATAGCCAAGTTAGGAGGGAAAACATAATGCAATACTAACTGTCTTGATTTTTCTCAAAATGCATTATAATGTAGTAGCACTATTAGCAATGATGCTTGCAGTTTGAGTTTTAGCATTGAATTTTTGTGATATGTTTTACTTCTGTCTTATTGCTTCTTGCATCCCTAGGACTCAGGTGTCCTCAGGGGAGGACCAGGGGTCAATATGGTGGTGTGTGTGGGGGGGTGGTTATTAGAAGCAACAAAAAAACAAGTACAGTTCTAATCTCAGCTAAACTGAATCTGTGCTATAAGCAAAAATGTTTTTTTTTCTTTTTTTTCTTTTTTTTTTTTTTGTTTTTCCCTCTGAAATAAGTGTATTGTGTATTTTCCTGTCTCTTTTGTGTATGTCTGTCTAGCCATTCAACCTAATGTATTATGCTTGAGCATGATTTGGAACACACCAACAGGGCTAAAACATATTCTGCGTAACATTATGAATTCCAGAATCTGAAGTACACTCTGGATCCCCTCATCCCCACCCTGGTTCTGTTTTTTCAGCACTGCTGTAAAATGGCTGCTAAGGTGGATGTATGTGAATTCAGTCGTATACGTTTGAGCACTGTTGTGTTTTATCATGCTAGCTTGATAGTCCTCGGAAGCTAGAAATAAATCCTTGCTGATTGCAGAGCAAGAACTAAAGAGACATCACCAAAACACTTGGATTTAGTGTTGCCCCTCAAGAGCTCTTAAATATGAATTTGTAGAGTTAGTTTTTGTTTGTTTTTGTTTCTTTGTGTTATTTTTTTTGACTTTATGGTAGATGAAGATTCTGCCTTGTTACTTTAGATAGCAGTTACGTTTTTTATACCCTCATGGGTATGTCTTTTCTGTGCTGATGATTTTCCAGATCTGTGTGTTAATAGGGTCTCTGTATTGATAAGCATACTGTAAAGCTGTGCCATTTCGAAGTGTTATCACCAGTTTTACTTTTTTCTGCCTGACTGGGATTTATGGAAAAGCCTTGCATAGGCTTTTGATTCTGTTATGTTTCTCTTCTTCAAAAAGCTGAGCCACACAGATTTTCTCCCCCTGAATTGTGGGAGAAGTCGTCTGTCTGAACAACAGTAGAATAATTATGGGCAGACAATGTGGATCCACAGGCATTTTACCTTTTGCAGAGAGAATTGGTTAGCAGTTCACACTGGAAGTTGAGTTAAAAGCACCATTGATCTAAGGTCAAGTCAAATAGTTCTGTATTGTGGTAGGGAAGTGGCCAGGAACAATGGCTGTGGAAGAGACTGGATTAACTATGGTGTGAAGACAAATATTAGCCAGTAGTAATGCAAGTTAAAACAGCTGCTTGAAGTGGCCAAGTGCCACTGAGGCCTACAACTTGACAGAGATTTTGCTGGTTTTGCATTGGTAGTATTTTTTTAATAGATATGGATTTCAAGCACTGTTGCATTGCTCTTGTATTTGTGTATTGCAGACCTCACCAGAAGAAAAAGCAGGCTCATCATTGGTGTAAAACAGTCTTTGTAACCGGGTTCATTTTTGCTGATTAGCAAGTAATGCCACTACAGTTAATCACATTAAGTTTTCAGGAGTGTATTTACTGCTATTTGTTGACATCTTGGTTGCTTAGAATAAAAAGACTGCAGTACATGCTCTCGCTGTTCACCTGGCTCTGCTGTGCTTTCTTCCACTTCTTTCCTTCCTTTGAGGTATTTGCAGAATTTTAGGGAACTGTCACTTCAGCTCTGAACACTACGATCACTGTAATACTGCTTCTATTAGGCACTTTGCATCTGACATCTGATTCATTATCAGAAAGAAACTTAAATCATTGGAGAAAAGTATTTTATTTATTTATTTATTTATTTATTTATTTATTTATTTTTTCCCCAGTGATCAATTAAGCACAGGGAGATGTGGGCAAGCCAGAACTCCTAAGATACACTCATATAAGCACACTTTGAAAGCAAGGGCATTTGGGCATCTTTATGAAACACTGCTGTGAAGACTTTTCCTGACATGATCTGAAGAAACTCTTTCAATGATTCTAACAAACCAGTATTTGTATTTTAGAAATGTTCCTTTAAACAGAGCTGATTTTCTTAGTGTAGGCTTTTTTTTTTCTGCCAGACATATTTCTACAGCTACTGTGTAATGATGCAGTAAATTCACCCAGGAGCTTTTTGTAGTTAATAACCTGTAAAGGGCAAAAGTATTTGGACAATGCACATTAAATTAGACCTGTTTCTATTACTAATAGGGTAAGTTATTTCTCATTGTGTCCTTCAAATAATAATTTTATTGAAAAAAATAGAGGTCAACTTATTTTCTACACATTTAATTTTTACAGCTGATGACTTCCTGGTAAATAAATAATACAGTATTACAGTATTCAGAAGGCAAGCATCAACTGCAAACAATTATCAAAGATTCATGCTTGAAAAGCTATAACTGCCTGAAATTCATAGCAATTGATCAACTTTTTTTTTTTTTTTTTTTTTTTTTTTTCTGTTTTTCATATATTAGCAACACACTGGGAGGTAATAATTATCACCCTGACTGCACCTATGCTTCTAGATAAATTTACTGGTTATATTGATTGAGTTAATGTTCCTCTGTGGCTATTTCATAAGAAGGTACCATTTCAGAAGAGAAACAGCCTTTTATTTCCCTTTCTGTGTAGAATGCTTTTCTACTTTTTTTTTTTTTTTTTTTTTTTTTTTTTTCAGGCAATTTAACACTTTCTATGTGTTTGACTAGAATTACCTTTTCTACTATTATGATCTATAAATTAGAGAGATGAACAATAGAGCTGAAATATATAAAGGCTTTGTCTTTCATAGCTTGTCAAGTCATTCTTCAGTTCTTTAATAATCTAAGTCTGGAGATCGCAGTGCGAGCCCTACTATAAAGTACTCTGTAAGAGAACTGTCTCCGTTTATTGGAACAAATGTTTGTGCGGTTGAGGTCAGAAAGGTCTTTGGTAAATTCTTGCATATAGAGTGAATTATTTCAAAACCTCTAAAAGCAAGAGATGCTGGGGGGGTTCCCAGGTCAAGGTTTATATTGCAGGCAGAAGAATTTGTATTAAAGGAATTTGTATGATGTGCTGCCTCCATTTAAAAGGCTTTGGTTTCCAATCCTGTCTTTCTCTTGACCTTCACCCAGAATAGACTGTAATAAAAACTATTTTTAAAAGTGACAAAAAGGAAGTACAGGCACTGCAGCCATAACAACGTGAGATTACCTGTGGATTTATGAGTAGGGGAATGTTGCTGTTTTGCTTATAGCAATGAATTTGTCCTGTGTTAATAAGCAGTCTTGTCCCTGCCCTGGCATCAGCAAGTCAAAGTCATCGTGGTGTTCTCAGCCAGAGCTAGCTTTGTACAGGGGCAATGAGCTCAGCTATCTCAAAGTAAAAATGGAAATTACAAAATGCCTATTCATACTTCTGTCACTTTTTTTTTTCCTGCCCTAAAGTAGTGCACCTACAATTAACTTGAAAATGAGTTTCTCAGAAAAGGAGCCCTCATCTTGCATGGTCGCAGAAAGCAACAGAGACCTCATGAATCTCTTAGCATTCATCTCTTATTCAGATAACCAAGGCATAATAGACTGCATAAATATTCCACCTTAGGTGGAAGAGGCTGCATAAAGCTGCCTTCATGCTTCTCTTGTTTTACATGAAATTGGGGCTTGGAGAGGCCCTGATACCTTCTTTGTAGGAAAGGAGGAAGAAAGGAAGGGAAGATGATCAGGACGAGGATGTGTGATACTCATCTCATTGGCTTCATGCTCTGTGAAATAAAGGAAAAAATGCACATAAAGAAATTAAAATGGGCTGTTTGCAAGTGAAAACCATACTGCAAAGGTTATGCTCTGAAATGCACTATTATTTATATGATATATGCTATCTAATTTTGTGGTTATTGCTGTAGCAATTGTAGGTAAAAAGTATATACATTTGTGGATTTTAAAAGTAGTTTAGAGCTATTTTAACTTCTCACTTTGTGAGATCAGTAAAAATTTTAATACAGGTTTTGCAAGTTAGGCTATCATATAGATATATGACTAAAAGGTTTTTTGATGCAGAAGGGAGGAAAAATCTAGTTTACAAGTACTGCAGTAGTAAAAGGAATGGAGTCATTTTTATTTATCTAAAATCAGAGACTCTCACCCTGAATACAGTAAAGCTTGTAGTTTGCAACCACAGTGAAGAATGCACCTTTAAGATGGTAGCTTTGCTAGGTAGTTGCTTGTATTGTTTAACTTATCTCTGTCTATTTGTAAATACTTCCCTACCAGAAAAATAAATCCAGTGTCTTAGCACCTACTGTCAGTTTTAGGGTACATCAGTGGCTTGCTGGTTGAAATACCATAATTGTATTCTGGGTAGGTCTGCTGGCTATGTACACAGAGCTGTGCTCAGCAATTTTGACTCCATATGCCTGGTTGCTTAGATATTAAGTTAAAGTTCAGATATTTTTCTGGAAAATATTCTTCTTTTACCCAGTGGTTGGTGACTAATTTGTTGCCTATTTACTGTAGCTTTGTTGTCTGTGATGGCTGGTTAGCGATGTGCCAGCTGTGCCCTCTCTCAGGAAATGCGGAATTGTCTCCGGGTATTATATGAAAGAACAACTCCATGGTAAAAGTGGAAATAAAAACCCTTAACAGCTGTATTGAAATGATTAGCTACAATTAAATGACAAAGGAAGGGGTGGGGGACAGAAACTAACAACAACTTAGTTCTTGACTCCCATTTTGTAGCTGTCTTGAAGGTCATGTTTCCTCAGAGATGATGTATGTAAACAACAGCGTTTAATGATCTCTATAAGCATCGGAGAAAACAGGATAAAACAAAAGAAACCTCTAAATATGTTTACTGTGCCTGCAATTCTGCTTCCCTTCTGTGCATAAAATGATGAAACAAAAGTTAACTTCGTAGCATCGGCTGCTCACAGGTAAAGGTTTTCCAACAGACAAGCTGAAAGGATGATTTCAAAGTGTGCATTGATCTTTTATTTATTGAAATCAAAGGGAGGGGAGGGCGGAATACTTGCAATTGATATAGCTTACTGGTGTTGTCCTAGAGACTGCAGTTATTCCTCTGTGCAGGACCACTCATTTCAAGTTGAGACCAAATAATTTTTCCAACACGTTTCCATCTTTGAATTGTGAGTTGTTGGCATGCACCTTTCTCAGAACTGGAGTTGAATGATAACATTTTAAAATCTACCATGCTCCATTCAATCCCGCAGTTACCTTGTAAGTAGCTCTTTATCAAAAGGTGTGAGGTCCAGACTTCCCAAAGTTTTGGGGCTAAGCAGCACTTAGTTGAGTTCACCAGCTTAATGCCATTTATTCTAACCTGCAGGGTAAAAGGTTTTGGTTTATCTGGACATTTATAAAGTCTGAATTAGTCTGCAATGGATCACAAATTGATTGTAAAGAAAAAGCAATACTTGATCTGTATCTCTATCATGCTCTCTCACATCCTATATGGCATCCTGGGACAAGGAGACGACAATCTCTAATGGTAAACTATGGATATTAGAATCATGAAAAATCAAACACGTTGTTCTTGGAAATGAGTATTTAACGAGGAGTGGTAGCTGTGATATGAGCAAAGGCAATTCTTTCACTTGTGCTTTGGTAAGGCTCTCAGCAGCAGCCCTACTTATTTTGGCACTGCACTTCAAGGAAAACATGGACCAAAGACAACAGGACAAATGTAATCTTAGGTTTGATAAACTTTGAAAGAAGGTTAAAGGAGAGGCATGACAAGTCATTTTCTTTTTTTGGTATTAAAAAAGATACAGTCGTCCCGCCCAAAAAAACAACTACAAAACTCAACCAGCTGTGTTGTGCGTAGGCTGGCACGATAATCCCTGATGTTAGATTGCAGAAGTCAAGGATCTGTGTATTGTGCAGAATGTAGCAAGCAGTAGTATGACTGTGAAGGTTTGAGGCTCAGGACTGGTCTATGCTGCACTTTGCAACAGCTTGTTGTGCCACCTGGGTTGTTTGTAGTGTGGGCTGGATTGCCTGGACCAGACATGATGACAATTTTCTGCCTGTAAGGGTGATCATTGCTGTACAGACAAGCAAATGTGGGTTACCATCATACATGTGTTCTGGAACGAGATTAAAAATTTAGTGTCAAAAATGTTAATGTCGGGAATAGCATCTGATATGTTTTCAGTGGGGAGATGGACCAGATGGTCCCTTAAGATGCTTTATAGCTTTCCCGTGATTTGTAAGATAGATAGTTTTCAGGAGTTCTTTAAGCCTAAGGTTGGTCATACTGACCTCAGTGTTGTGATCATGGTACAGCTGGCTCACAATTTATCTCAGGCTTGTAGATTTCTTCTTTTATATTTCAGATTTTTTATCTGAAAAATGAAACTTAATGAGAAGCTTAAAGAATGGCCCATACCAGTGGGTTAATAGAGAGCAGAGTGAGTTTACAGCAGCGAGGAATGTGGAACAACAGTATCTAGAGTAGCACTTAGAGCTTTTGTCTTTACGTTGCAGTTTTTTATTTTTACTGAATCTTTGTTACCTCTTCACCAAAGCATTAGTAGAGTTCTTTGTTCTTTGGTGGTCTTTGTACTTGCCTTTCACATTTGGCAGGTTGTTTCTTCCACAAGTTGGAAGAAATAGGATTAGGTGAAAAAAATAACCAAAGAGCAAGTGAAGAAAGGTAAGATAAAAGTAATGGAGAAAGTAATGGAGACAGTTCAGTTGTGAAGAACGGGTTGGGTGGGGGTGGGGGGAAATTGCCCAACTAGTAAAAATAAAGGTAATCAGAAGCAATGTGACAGAGGGCAGAGAATAAAGACATATAGTAAAACCCAGGAGGTGCAGTCTTTAGTTTTTGTCTGATCCTGTACCCTCCTATTCCTTTTATATGTCTATAGTGAAGCAATATACGGTTTTAAATAAAAAGCACACTTCTTGTAGAGTCCTGGAATTCTGTGTACCTGATGATAAATGCACTTTTATCTCAAAACTACAAAGGCCTGTACTGAAGTCTTCTAGTCTATATAAGAAAATATATATTGCTGTTTTACTGTCAGAGCACAGGTGGGGTTGAGACACCTTTTAGCCCTTGGTTTCCCTTTTTCTCTGGCTAATGGTTTTTAATGGTTGCTTGGGCATAGCTGGGCTGGCCGTGGTGGTGGCAGAAGACCCACAAGACATCTTTCTTGAATCCCACCCGAATCTTATAGGAACAAGTGGACTAAGTGTTAGGAGAGCACATGCAATTATTATAGTCTTGTTTCTGTTTCACTTCTTAAAGCCAGCAGACATTTAAGGAACTGTAATTTGTTGGGGGTAGGAATATGTTTCTCTTTTTTTTTTTTTTTTTTCTTTTTTTTTTTCTACTGGTTGTTGAAATTAATATATTTCTAGTCACATATCACTAATCTCTTTAACTTGTCTTCAGGTAAAATGGCTTTCTCGTTTACAGTAATGTGTTCTTAATAAGAGGGGTAGACTTCTTCGCTAACATATAAGCCTTTGTATTCTATACTACTTTTGCATTCCAAGCTTGAGTGGTGACAGGTACTGCTTTTTATCTGGACTAAAATGTTCATAAATTCTCCAGCCTCTTGGAAGAAAAAGGAGCAATTATTTGGAGGGGAGAAGAAAACTTCAAACATAAAGCTAAAATGAGACTAGCTGTTGAATGGAAGACATGAATTACTGCCCTAAAGTCATCTGTCTTAAAAATTTCAAGGTGGAAGTGGTTATCTTAACCACAGGTAGCCATGAAAGGAAACTAATAGCTTATAGCTGGTTGTGCAGCAGCTTTATTTGCATACACATATTTAAGACTAAAACTTAATGCAGTTGACATATACCCAATTAAAAAAATTGTGTAGAAGCTAGGTTTCCTTGTTAAAGTCTTTCCTGTAATGAAGCATGTGACAGGAGTTATAAAGGAGTTTGTAAAGATATTAAGAGGAACTTTAGACTAGAAATTAAAGGAATTAACAACTTAAATGTATTTGGAGTAAAAAACAATTATTTTGATGCATGCAGTTTTGCCTAATCTCCCAAGCTGCTAACCATGTCAATAAAGACTTATTTTGAGAAATAACTTTCTAAACATTTCCTACTTTTTTTTGAAAATATCCCTATTTTATTAGGAATATCTCAACCTTTCCATTGTGAAATGTAATTTAGTCTTAGGTAACTTTCTTCAGAGGATAGAATGGATTATTGGAATATGTTCAGAATACTTGGGTCTTGTATTACTAGTGCTTTGCAGTTTAAAAAAAAAAAAAAAGGCAGTAGCTAATGGCATTGTTCCAATTGTAAGTACCATCTGCTGATATTTAGAAATGGGTTAATTGGCACAAAAACAAAGGCCAAAGTTGTCAGGGAGAGGGGCAGAGAGAAAAGAAACAATGAACATGAAGAAAGTCTCTATTCTAGTAATAAAAAATAATTTTGAGTGTAATGTTATATTTTATATGCCATCTGAGGCATCTTACTGTATTTATATGCTTGTAACTTAGCCTAACCTGTTCTTTCTGAATTCATCAATATAAGAAGAAACCAGTGAATGAATACCTATTACATGCAAGATCTATGGCTTGGGGATAATTTTATTTTACTCATAAATTTTAATATCTATTCTACTACAGTGAAAATAATGAGCCTGTAGTGGCTTTGTCCATCATTACAGAGAACTTTCTTAAAGCCATAAAAAGTTGTGACTAATTGGGATTGACCCACAAATCTGAGATCAATCTTTTTCCTCAGTTTTGTGTCTGATACCAAACAGCCTTTGGACAGCATTAGCTTATATCCCGCTATGAGGACGATTTTGCTTTTTTCCATTTGTCATAATTTTTTGATAATTTCTTATAGAAAGAATGGATCAAATCAGCTTTTTTATTATTATTATTATCTTGAGCAGCAAAGTATGGGTTTGGTTTTGCTCATAAATGAAATACTGTAATTTTTAGGTTACCTTTGATCATGAATTGATTTTGGAAAAAAAAAAAAATACTTGCAGGATTATTAGCAATCAAGCTGAGTAATTCTTGGAGGATTTTGTTGCGGTCTTCTTGCCAAACGACCTCAGACATATCTAAAATCTAAACCATAATTTTCTAATGTTCACCTGTAGAAGGTAATTGTGGCTTTAAAGCTTATCCAATCCACGTAAATCTACATACGGAATATCCAGTGGGAGTCAACCATCATAAAAATTCAAGAAGTTCAGACTTTTAAATCCATAGGATCATCTGCCAATATTCTCTGAATATGTATTAGGAATATAAACACAAGAAAATAAACATTTCTGTCTGAGTGGAAGACATCTGCTCTTTTAGCTGAAACCAATGAATGAATTGGATACCCAGGCCTCCAAAAATCCTGTCATTTGTATTAGTACTGATTACTTGGCTCAAAAATTCTGAAATGATCATATTTTTTTCACATTTTTTAATAAATTTTAGATCCAGCTCTAATGAACTTAGTGTTCAGGTTGCATATGCATATAATTATTGTAACTGCAGGAATCATAAACTTTGTGTATGTTTCAAACAGTGTATTAAAAACTGTATTAAAAAAAAAGAATTGGGTAGTAGAAGACATCAGGAAAAGCAGTGGCAGACTTCTTGAAATTAAAAAAGACTAGTCCTATAACAGTACATGAAATAAATTCCTGTATTGTGTGTTATATAAGTTTAACTTGGAGAAGGGTAGTATTTTAGAAAAGCTTTTTTAGCCAATAATTGCAAGACTTAATTTACTATTTTCTTTAAACTTTCAAGATTAACATTGCTTTCCAACCTCAATCTTATTCTTTAGAAACATATATACTTTTTCTAGGTTTTGTGTTGTCTTGAAGTCAGAAGCGTTCATTCTTTCCGATGTGTCCTGAAACATCTGTCTGAGGAATCATGATCAGGAAATCACACTTGTCACTCAATCTCATATATCTATGTCCTTAAAGTTTAGCTCTGTCTTCATTCACTCAAGTCTGCTTTTTAAAGTTATTGGAGTAGTCTATGTTCAACAGTTCTTTGAGCAATTATGCCCAAAGTGGAAGGGTAAATAAATTTGTTGTCAGGAAAAAAAAAAAAAAAAAAAGTGTTTTCAACCAACTATAATTTTCTGAGGTCTAGTCAGAGTTTTGTGAGGCCTAGTCGTAGAAGTAGAACTTCAGGCTAGTGCCTGCTGTGTACCCACATAAAGGCTTGCTTCCTGGGCTTCTTCAGCCAATTATTTTTCTTTATATTCTCACAAAGTAACTTATTTTACTAACAGAATCACAGAATGGTTGAGGTTGGAAGGGACCTCTGGAGATCATCTGATCCAACCCCCCTGTTAAGCCGGGTCACCTCGCGCATAAATACTCTTCATTTACAGTCAAGCTTTTCTTCTAATTCAAATTACGTAGATGATTATTATTATTATTTGCTTCAGTACTTGCTCTGACCTTCCCTTTTCAGTTTCTGAATATGAAGTTATGGTTAGTCTTTGTCCTGTTGTTGCTCCCACCAATCGTGTCTCTTAATTACCACAAATTTTTCTTGCTTCCCTAGCTCACGTTTAACAATGGAAATACTACTGGCCTTGCACCAGTGGGCAGGTTGTTGTGGATCCTTGCCAGAAAGAACATTTCACTGTTGTGCATTAGAAGTCTGCTTCTAAACCTTGCATTTATACTTTAAATAAACACCTTGTTCTGACAGCATCTCAGATTTTGATGTGTATGCCATTTTTCAGATTCATCTGTGCAGTGCTTCTCACCCTAATTAACATGTTCCTTCCTGGTCACCTACTGCTGTCTGCTTTTTGTCACTACCCATACAACCAGCAGCTGCTGATGCTCTTTGTTCATAATTTTTATGAAGGTCACTTTCTGTGGAAAGACATGCTAGCATTTGCTCTGTCAGCATCCCCAGTTTGGTGTTCAGACACCTATTTTTTTTGTTTCATCAGTGATTATTTTCTGCAGAAGACAAATGATAAGTGAAATACTAATATGATGTATTCATCTAAGTATCTCAGGATTGAAAAACAAAAGCAATTAACTCTTTATGTAATAATGGCCATTGGTTTAACATCTAATTATTCATTCTAATAACTAGGATGATGAGTTAATGTTATATAGCTCACGTTGTTTGGTATATTACATTGAACTGTGGAAATATCACAACTGGCATATTATCCTCAGATGCTGCTAAATCAATCTGTTTGAAAAAATAAATACTCTATCTCATTTGCCAAAATATCACAATAATTTTCTTAATTCTCTCTTTCCTATGGGCATCTTATGAATATGCTTTTACTTCATTTTCCTGACAGGTCTATTTTTTGAAGAGGATTTTAGCTTGGGTCAAATTCATAAAAGTTATGGATTACAGTCAGTGATTTGATGTTTGAGGTTTAAATCGGTGACCAATTTTCTTTGATTTCAGTGCAGCTTTGGTCTCTGCACTTTTAAGCAGAACTTCTTTTCTATTCAATGGGGATGCTTAAGATAGAAGAAAAGGCAAATAAATCCTCTAAATTTTAAATAAGAGAATGATCTCTGTCAAAGCATTGTTTGCAGTTTTGATCTTTTATTACTATTAGGTGAAAATGATTAAAAAGTTACAGTTTTTAAGGATATATTTTGAAAATCAGAAGATATTAATTTTGATAAATTCCATGAATATTTGTTTCAGTAAATTGTTTTTATGAATAACATTAATTTAAAAAACTACTGAGTTCTCCATTAAGTTCACAGGGTTGATAATTAATGTGGTTGTCTCTTGGAGCTTCCTAATTGTTGGCCATTATATTTAGTAGGTGTAATTAATCTTTGGGGACAGTGATTTATGCCGTTTTATTTTTTTCAATGAAAAAGCCAATCATTCAACTGAAGATGAACAATATTGAATGCATCTGTATTTTATGTTGGATCAATACAGACCACTGGAGCAGTCAGTATTATAAAGTAATGCTGTTTTTAGGTGTGTACTGCATACTCTCAAATGTAATCTGTTATTTCTTACAACTGTTTGGGCCATTGCAAATTTTTGCTCTAATACCATGTCAAAAATCTCCAGATCAGACATCTCAGAAGTAATACAGGGGTGTCATTAAACTGCATGCATTACATGGAATCTATGTTGTTAAATGTTTCATTTCTCTTCCTGATTAATTCCTAGTGGAAGTCATATGACAGGTGGTACTACATACAAGCAAACCGGGGAGCTAAGTGAAAGAATTGAAGGAATGCTGTCATTTTTATTTTTTTTTTAATCCCTTTTCTCAGTGATTAGAAGAAAGAGAACATGGCCAGGTATTTCTGCTTTCCACTGGTTTGCACTTTTTTAGGGTGAGGGGACAAAACAGTGTGAACAGTGAGAAGTACCTGGCAGAAGCAATGAAGGCTAAAGAAATAATGCTGTTCTGTTAACCATGTGTTCCTTTTTCTCCTTATGGACAGGGAAATGCTGGGATCAACAGCTTGGAGAGAGAGACGGCTCTGCAGATTCCCTAGCTCTTTGAAATCTGGGGGATGGCTGTGCGCGCTTTGTGGCTGTGGTGGTTTCACCCTGCTGCGCCACTCTGTGCTCTCACTCCCCTTCCTCAAAGTAAGATGGGGAGCAAATAGGATGGAAAGGACTCAAGGGTTGTGATAGGGCCAGGGAGATGGCTCACCAATTACTGTCATAGGTAAAACAGACTCAGTATAAGGGAGATTAATGTATTACCTATTGATGACAAGTGAGAGCAGTGAGAAACTAAGAACAAACTAAACCCACCTTCCCCCCATCCACCCTCTTCTACCTCCTTCCACTGAGCAGCACAGGGGAATGGGAAGTGGGGGCTGTGGTCAGTCCCTACACTTCTCCACTGACCCTACACAGTCACTCTCTGTCCCTGCTCCACATGGGGTCCTTCCCATGGGATGCTCCTCAGAGGCCACTCCTGCAGACTCCACACTACCAAAACCTTGCCATGTACATCCAGTATAGTGGCTTTGACAGTGAAGGTCACAGATGTCAGGTCCGTCTGTCATGCATGTTCTACCATGCTCCCTGGTAGCCCTGAGAACGTGGTCACAGTTTTTAGTTTCCCTTTGGATCTTCTTTGTGGTGCTTTGGATTTTGTGGGGTGGGTTGTAGCTGAGGACAAGAAAATGATGGTGGGTGGAAATGTGTTTTTGATAGAATTACTCATTGTCTTCATTTAGGTAGAAATGTGATGACTTTATTGATTTGGGAGGTGAGTTCTAAACTCAAAGATAGTTTAGTTTCACATAACCATTTTGTTGTCGAAATAGAGAGCAAAAGATCAGTAGCAGAATAGCTTCCTGTAACATTTTCAACATACTAATCCTTGTCTTTGCTGCTGTTGGCTACAGACGCAATTGAGTGATCATCACGCTCTTTTGAGAATATTTTAATGTTACGTTTGAATTACCTTGTATAACCTTCAGTGCAAAACTAATGAAAGGCAATGTTTGTATATGCTGAATATTTCTCCCTGATGGCTGCTTTTGCAGAGAAGTTGGCTCCTTTCTGACAAGGGTGCACTACTCAGCTGCTTCTCTTCATGTTTTTTGAATGGAAGCATTTTCATGTTAATTTAATGAAAGCACTAGCAGTTTGCCATTTGGTTACAGCAGGGCTAGGATTTCTCTCTTGGGATTGTAACTGTATGCCAACCAGTCTCATCAGTCCTTTAAGAATATTTGTTCTTTCCTGATTTTTGTCCTATGGTGATTCTACCAATGAAGTATCTGGAATTCTAGACAATGTTCCAGGCATACTTATAGAAATAAGTTTTTAAAAATAAACAATACAAGTCCAGTCAGCAGTTGCTATTGCATACTACTGTTGTGCTGGCTTTTTTTTAAAAAAAAAAATTAGCATTACAAATGTTTGTTTTCCCTTTTACTTCATTATACTGCTGCTGGCAAAGATGCACAGCCATGAATTTTAAAAGATCAGGTAAAAATACCCCAGTACACCAGAAGTGGATCAATACAAGCTTTTAGTGGTTTATAACCAAATGTTTGGAAGTAAAGGCTCACTTCTATTCAGTCACTAGCAGTGTAGTAAAGTAGGCTTATGTCTTTCAAGTTAATAATATGCTCAGGAAAAACAAAAATAGGCAAAATAATAATAATAATAAAGTAGACCCAAATTAACAGATTTTTTCCTCTCTAGATTTAGTGCTATTTGAAGCTTCCAGAGGAGCATTATTAAAAGCACCTCAGAATTGCTAACAAGTAATTAAATAACCTTTCACTGCAAACATTTTTGTTACTGAACCTGTGCAACCACAAAGACTTCTTACACAAATGTTTAAGACCTCTTAATTGATTTAAATACATTTTCTTTGTACAGCCTGAATCATATGCTAGCTTATAGCCTTTTACAACTGCTGTAATGAAAATCTCTAGTACTTAATCTTTTTTTCTATATTTCTCCTCATTTTAGCTTTTTCATATGCTTTTTTTTATAGTGCCTCCTTTTCCTATCTTCCAGTATTATATTACCCTCTTAATAACATGGTCATAAGACCAGGTAATTTTGTGGGATTTCAGTGAAAACAAGTGTCAGCAGATCTCTCTCTCCCTTAAATGAGTTCCATCCTTTTAAATTCTACCAATGCTAGAAATGCATTAATTAAGCAGTTCAAAATGCTTTTTTCCTATGTCTTGCAACTTTGAGGTATCTTTTTTTTTTTTTTAATAAAAAAAAGATCAAAGTAGGACCTCTCAAATCTTTTGGAGAAGGAAGAGGAGGAATGATAATTCATCCACCCTCCAAGTGTAGTGGGTTTACATGGCAAGGTTTTGGTAGCAGGGGGCCATCGGCTTCTGTGAGAAGGATCTAGAAGCTGCCCCATGTTTGGTGAGGGCCCCACTGCTGACCAGAGCTGAGCCAGTAAATGATGTTGTTTGCGCCTCTGAGAGTGCAGATTTAAGAATTTAAGACGGGGAAAAAAAAAAGCTGCGCCACACAGCAGCAGGGAGAGTGAGAGGAGTGAGGAACAGCCTTACAGGCGCCAAGGTCAGTGAAGAAGGAGGGGGAGAGGTGCTCCAGGTGCCAGAGCAGGAGTCCCCTGCAGCCTGTGGTGAGGCCCTTGGTGAAGCAGGATGTCCCCCTGCAGCCCATGGAGTACCACGGTGGAGCAGGGTTCCACGCTGCAGCCCGTGGAGGAGACCACGGTGGAGCAGGTGGCCCTGCACCAACGGAGGCTGTGGCCTGTGGAAGGCCCCTGCCGGAGCAGATTCCGGGCCGGACCTGCAGCCCGTGGAGAGGAGCCCACGCAGGAGCAGGTGACCTGGCAGGAGCTGCTGCCCGTGGGGGACCCAGGTTGGAGCAGTTTGCTCCCGAGGGATGGACCCCGTGGTACGGACCCATATCTGGAGCAGTTCTTGAAGAGCTGCTGCCTGTGGGCAGCCCACGCCGGATCAGTTCAGCAAGGACTGCATCCCGTGGGTGGGACCCCACAGCACAGGGGACGGGAGTGACCGAGAAGGAGCAGCAGCGAAGAAGCGCTATAGACTGACCATAACCCCCATTCCCCTGTTCCCCTGCACTGCTTGGGTGAGGAGCTGGAAGAGGGGGGATGGGGGGGGAAGGTGCTTTTGGTTTCTTTCCTTTGTTTCCTTTGTTTCTCACTTCTCTAGCTAGGCAATAAATCTTACTATCTCCCTATGCTGAGTCTGTTTGGCCCATCACGATAATTACTGTGTGATCTCCTCATCCTTATCTCAACTGTTGTGCCCTTTTCATTGTATTTTCTCCCTGTTCCTCTTTGAGGAGGGGGAGTGAGAGTGGTTGTGGTGGAGCTCAGCCGCCCACCCGAGTAAAACCACCACACCATGGGATATTAAACACCTTTGCTGAGGGACATCTGAACCTAGATCACTTTTGTCAGATGGATTCCAACCATCTGCAGTCTGGAATGGGAAGTGCGGTCCTCTGTCAGCCTTGCAGGTGTACCTGACCACCTTCATAAGTGAATTCAGATTCACTTTGGACGCAAAGGCTGAATTGCCTGTTTCACACTTCCTTTGGAAGATGACAGTCAATCAACTCCTTGTAAATTTTTCAGCTGTGAAGTCATGCTCCCCCACCTCTGCCCTTCTCATGGTTCAATATAGCAGAATAAACATTTAAGGAAGAGATCTGTGAGATTTCTCCTGTGATTAAATTATTTTACTGATAAGTTGATACAGCGATGCACGAGGACAGTGGAATGATGGAGTACATCAACAGGATAAGTTAATTTAAAAAATACGTTAAAGCCTTGCATTTTTTATAGACAAAAAATAAGCAAAGCTACACAGTGGGAGCTGGGTAAGCTAAGAATAAGCATGAATTTATCTGAGGGAAAGGGGTTATTATTGGGGAGCTAAAAGAAAAATTAATCTGCATTGGAAGGTGCATAGTAAGGTGTCCAACAATGTACACCTTAGGAATTAAAGAAAAGGGTTAAATGACACAGTAAAAGATCTAGACAAAATGTTTTCTAGACAAAATTATTTGCAAAAAAAATGTTGATACATGGGTACACCAAACGTGTATATTCTTCCTGCGGGACATAGCCGTTGGCATGTTTGTTTTCTAACCACACATCCAACTTCAGAAAAAGCAAATGCTTGATATACAGAGCTAGATAAATTTGTACCTGATTGGGTGGGGTGATAAATGAATTTTGAAATAATTTAAGCATAGAGATTACTAAGTTAGAATTGCCATTTGCCCTTTTTAATATTCAGCTTGCTTGACATAAGATTTATCTATCTCTTTCTGGAGAAAAATAGGAAAATGAAAAAATAAAACTTGTAGCATTGGTTTTGGTGTTTTGGCAGATTCCTTTGCTAGTCCACATGGCTGATGAGGCACAGGCTGAGAATACAAGCTTTATATTGAGCTGTTTGGTCACACGTTTGGTCACACCTTCCTACTACTCTTAACTTTCCTCAAATATGCCTAATTGGTTGCAAAGGCATTATTGTTTCTTGAACAAGTTGCTCTAATTTAAGCCAATTAGAATATAATTACAGTATTTTATGCTTAATTAGACTCTCAATTACTTTCTTCAGGCTAAGGTTATCCCTCTGGCTCTGTATTTTGAGATCTCTCATCTTCCACTGGAAGATGAAAAAAGGTAAAATAAAAGGGCCTCTAAATTCAAGAAGTGCTGCTATTTTAAAGTTCATTAAATAACTGTTCGGGAACTTGGCTATTCCATAGTTCATTTCTTCCAGATCATTGGAATGAGAACCATATGGTGGTGATTCGCTGTACTTGCATTTCTCAGGTTGCTCCATTATTTCCTTCCAGTGTTCAATCTCTTTTAAGGCCACACTGTGAATTCTTATGAGAAGTGCTCTTGGAATAGAAATTTCCTCATTATCCCTTATGATAAAGGCTTGTGCCAAGAAGTCCTTTAATTTCTTGTCCTTGCTTTTAACTCCACACAGATGCCTAATCCAAAAAAAGGCTCAGAATTGCCCACACATTCACCTTGATATTAGAGCATTTAGATAATTCCTTGCATACAGTAATCTCAAACCCATGATATGATGCTGACTTCTAAAATACTGATGTTTGTGAGCCAACTCTGGACAACTTTCTTATCTATTTAAAGGTATTGCGTTCTGTGTGAACACCTCTGCTCTTATAGGCCTAACTGAAAAAGGAAGTAATTGTAAAAATATTTAACAATGAAAAATGGGGGGAATAAAATACTTCCATGCCCATGAAATCTTGAAGTTTAAGTACTGCTCTATGGTAATTCCAGTGGAAGTACATCAGCAATGCATTTGTCCTAGTACCATCAGCCTGTATTTGTGTGGCTTTGATGTTAGACGCAGATGTGACCTTTGAGGTCACCTACCAGTTAGACAGTTTTCTTTAATGTTTGCTCATAAGGAATAGATACTGCATAGATACTGTACTCTTTCACTCACAAGAGCCTTATTAAACCTGTATGTTCAATATGCTGAATATTGATTATATTCAATGTGCTGAACTAAATGGCAGATCTTTATTTTTTTCAGTGGCAGCTGATACTTGGTGTACTTTGAACTTCTACGGTGTTACTTAGGTGTATAAAGAAAAATAATTACACTATTCTGTTTCTTAATGGATACTGAGTAGGTATTTGAGTTTATTTTCAGTATGTATTTCCAAATATAATAAATCAGCACATGCTGCAAAGTATATTTAATAAAAATTACTGAAAAATTAGAAGTGTGGCTACTTTAGGAGAAGGAAGCAAATATTTAGTTAATAGATGTATTCAACTATATTTAAATAGAAAAATTGAAGGAATTGGGTCTAGACTTAACATCATGTAACATGTCAAGGTCTTGAACTTTTCCTAGTGCTACAGCACAAGAATATTGTATCAAAGGATAAGGAGATATCTATCAGAAATAAGACCTCGATATATTATTTATTTCATAGAAGCAACAGGCTTTTTGCCTGCTTTGGAAGACCATAGTGGCTACGTTACATTTTCTGGGGGAGAAAATTCTGACCCAAATCAATGTCAGTTAATCATCTTTTGTTATACAGGCTTTAACCTGTGATAGTGCCCTGTGTGTTGTGCCCATAGATACTGCATTATTTCCAGCATTTTTTGGTGGATCAGGTTGGACATTAGGAAAAATTTATTCTCAGAAAGAACAGTTAGACATGGAATAGGTTGGAATGGATGGAAAGAATGGTTAGAATGGAACAGGTTGCCCAGGGAGGTGGTGGAATCATTGTCCCTGGAGGTGTTAAGGAAGGGGTACATGTGGTACTTAGGGGTGTAGTTTAGTGGGCCACATTAGTGGTAGGAGTGTGGTTGAACTAGATGATCTTAGGGATCTTTTCCAACCTTAATGGTTCTATATGTTAGCACTGCTTATTTCTCTTTATCTACATCAGGGGAGCTGTGAAGAGGTGTGGAGGGGGTTGTTTTATATTTTTATCTGGCAAAACCCTGTTCAGTAGCTAGGTCTTAATGTTTAGAAGGAGGGGAAGGGAGAGAAACTTTCACCTCCTGATGACAGATGCAGTTATTTCATTTTAATACTAATACTTTATACTTGAACTTCTGAAGAGCTGACATCACGTAGAGGAAAAAGGCTTGATCTTCCTCACTGAGTGCTCTTTTTTTATCAGTTGCAAAATGAATCACTATCCTTATGATTAACTACATTTGAGATTTAAATGTACAGACACTTAAATAGGGGCCTGAGGTTCACCGAGATGGACTGACATAAAATGGCAGAAAATTACATCAATTTGAGACTGCCCCTACTCTAATTACACCTGCTATACAGTATTTAGTGTTACAAATCTCAAATTCGTGACAGAATAACACTTTCTGAACCACCTTTTCACTGCCAACTAATGCAATGTGTAATTCCACCTGCTTGGGATCTGTTCTTTGGGATTTATATCCCCTGCAGGTGGTAGAGAGATGCTGCAGCACTGCAGATGTCCAAAAATCTATGCAGATCCCTGTGAGCTTATTGTCTAGCAGCTGCTGATGGAGACTAATGGCACCCAACTATTTATAAACCCAGCTATTATGTTTTCTAATTCACTGGTTTTAGTGGCAGAGAAAACTGATCTCTCTTGCTGCCTGGGGCTTTGAAACCTTGAAACTTGCTCATGAGTGTTGCAATTCTTGACCTAATCAGCAGTGATAGAAACTGGAGAAGAAAAAAAAAAAAAAAAGCCTTGGAATGAAATGTTTTTTGTTTGTTTGTTTGTTTGTTTTAAAGTGATGTGCTAATCTCTTATCTTGAAATTGCTTTTCTGACATAAAGGAAGAATTTTTGTTGCAAAGAAGAGAAGGACATCTACAAAGCTATTGATATTAAGTAAGGTTTTTAGGGTTAGTTTCTAGTTTTCGTTGTTAGAACTCCAAAAGCTAGTATCAATTTGCATGGTATCCCCAGATTGTATTAATACCTGTTGTTATATTCCTTCAAAAAATCCAGAACTATTTCTAATCATTCTGATAATTTTCTGTTTAGTTTGAGTCTCTGTATTTTTCTTTGGTTCTTCATGCTACATGTGGATTTTCCTTAAATGTAATTATCTTCATTTCTCCATACATTTCTAACATGCTACAGTCCTCTATTTAATCTCATTAGTGAAGTCCTAACAGTGCTTTTGACAAAGGCAACGTTACCTGCTTTTTTTTTTTTTTTTTTAATGTCGATTAGTGTTCTATGACCTTTTATCTGCTATTAGTGGTTCCAAAGCAGGAATACAGAATGGAGTTCAAAGTAGTTCTGTACAAGTAAATGAATCAGTCTGCAGTGTTTTAATCTGGAAAAGCAGTTATGAAGCAAAATTAAACAAGGCAGGCATTGTTTTGCGAAACCTAGATCGATTAATCATACCTGTAGCCTGTACTAGGAAAAAAAAAAAAGTTTCTCTTTTCATGAGTGAACTGAGATAAAACATGAAAAGTTAACACAAGGAAAACTTGTTAGTTTTCAGATCTGCAATTTAATTTTTAATGCTACTTAACAAGCCCTGTTTAGCACGAGGGGTTAGCTAATGCAGTTTCTGTTAGCACTTTTATTGTAAAAACACAAACAGCCTTCAAAGAAATGTAACACATACTTCTATGTAAATCAGAACTAATCAAACATCTAGGACTTCACATTTTATGTGTAGTGGGAGGTCTGGGTAAATGAGCAACAAAGGAGAGCTTAAGCGGTGGCACTTTTCTGTACTTCCCTACTTTCAGCTGTTCACCATCCATATGTCTTGTGTATGTTTAGTGATCCATTGCTAATCTCTTCAGAAGAGAATAAAGTACACATAACACTTATTTTTCACCTGTTTTTTGGCACAGATGCTTTACCCACAATGCATGCATAGATCTGATTTGTTTCAGAAAGCTTATGTAATTTGGTTGTATGGTTTGAGGATGTTTTCCTTCAGGGATGTGTGTGCACTAATAAGCAAACAGCTTGCATTAGAAATAACGTAGCATAGCATTATTTCAGTAAATGTCATGGTATTAAAAGGATTTAGAAACAGATAAACTGGTGATGTAGAAAAAGCATCTCTGAAGTTCTGCAGAGTGATTATGCAATACAGAGGGTCCCTAGGACAAGATTTGGCTAATATTCAGCTGTTCCAATTTCCTATTCTAGTGTCCTTTGGAACTTCCTTCCAAATGTCTATTGAGCGATAGCATCAGGTAGTGTTCTCAAACAAGAGGTTGTGTTTTGAGTTCTGCACTTATCCAGGTATTGTGTGAGTTTTTGAAGAAAATTTTAGCTCAGATAATCCAAGACTGGTTTGGCAACAAGTAAGGTTGAATTTCTGTGAAAAGTTGGAATTTGAAATTTAAGTAGTTGTAAGTACCCAATTGCTGCTTTTACATTTTGGGAATAGTTTGTTTTGTTCTTTTACTTTTCCCCAGTGCTTTAACTAGTGTATTTGGATGCTGCAGTTCAAAAGCAGAATGAGAGAGACGCTTGGAAGTCATGAAGCTAGGTGTTTGATTTTAGTGCATGTAAGGTTCCAGCTGATGAATTCCTAGTAGGATGCATGCTGAATTTTGTACCTAGTCAGACTCAGTATGAAAACATACCCTTTTCCTGCATGCTACAGGACGTGTGGTTTTTTCTTTTCTTTTTTTTTCTCCTCTGGAAAAACCAAAATAGCAGCAACAACAACAAAATAAAACAAGAAGCATACATTGCTTTTTTAAAGGTCAAAGAGTCTGCGTGGAATTGTACCCCATTGACACCCTATCGAACTTCTGAATGTTGCTAAATGTCGTGAGAAATAGTACATATCATCATCACTGGTTCAAAGAAACTGGGAGTACTCGGACATACCAAGGACTATGTACTCCCAATTTTTTTGATCCCCATGAGTTAGAACTACTCAAACTCAGTAACTAGTGGCAACTTCTCACACACTCTTTTTCCTCATCTAGCTAAAATTAAATCCATTGCTCTTGTCTTTGTGTCCCTTCAGATCAACATTTTTCTGTTGTTGTTTACTATGCATGTGTTGTCCCTTACCTTTGACTGAATGTTGCTTATCCTGTAGATTGGAGAGGGTGCATTCCCAAGCTAACCCTTTGTGTATTGCTGGAGTTACCGATCCATTTGAGTTTGAATTCAGGATCTATCACTTCAGCAGCTACATAAAGGAAAGGGAATGAATATGAACCACATGATATGTGCCTACTGGATGCCATCCAAAACTGTAACTATGTAAGAAATGTAGACCAAGATTCTGCTTATGAATCAAATATTCAGACTGTATAGGGGAAGGTCCTCATTGAAAATTAAACTCGGGGTGTGTGTATACTTTTGAAGTGGCGACAGGCTCCTGGACTAACTAACTGGGCCATAAGCATTGGGAAAAATTCAGTTAATGTCAGCTTTTATTTTCAGTTGTCTTGATATCTTTACTATTGATCACTGATCAATGAAGAAGTAATACGATTCCCCCTGAGCCATGTTGTGATGCTGACATATCAGCATTATTTACAAACTGTTCAAAGCATCTCAGCCAGAAATGTATGGGATATTAAATGACATTAAGTCACAACAGGATGCAAATTAGTTTTCTCCTCTCTAGTGATTTACAAGGCTTTCATTGTTTGTGAATTTTGAAAATTAAATTTAATTCTGGGTCAGAGAAACTGCTTGTTAATCTATTATCAGCAAGCACTGTTTCAAGGGCAAAGTGTGACCAAAATCCTTTTTCAGTTTATCAGAAATTTATGCTTGGGAGTTCAACATTATTTCAATCGACTACCACCTTTGAGTGTAAGTTCCTTTGATGGCTGCTTAGGTAATATTTATTTCTGTGCCATTTCTGTTAGAAATAATGAACAATACAAACTCGAATGAAAGAGATACACGGTTGTAACAATCCAGTGAACACAAGGCTCTTGTTCTGAGTGTTTGGAACAGAAATCGGAAGCTTTCATTTAGAGCTAGGCTGTAATGGTTCCTAGGGGTTTAAGAATAGTATTTAGTACCTTAGTGAATTGCAGTGATAGTAGAATTTGTTCAGTGAAGTCACAGGTGTTTTGCCTAAGGAAATCCAAAGACCGTAAGTGTGCAGAATGTGAAACATTTGAGACTCATCACCTTAATCATCCACAACTCAAGTGCTTGTATACAAGATTAATTCATCCCAGAGAGATTAATTTCTCTCTGTGGCCATGCTCAGAGTCCTTGCCAAGAATTTGGAACTCCAGTGCAGTTACACACCCTAGGAAAATAGAGGACGAAGCTATCTCGTCTGCCTCCTTACTGGCAGTTGGGAACTGATTTTTGTGAACACTTGTATATTAGTTTAGAGTAAATAGTTTCCCTTAAGAAGTGCTGAAGGGGATTTGGAGGCAGTCTGTTGGCCTTCAGTCTGAGACAGACTAACAGTACTCTTGAGCTCATCTGGATTTGAGAAGCCATTTTAAAGACCGCGATCTCGGTACAAGTGAGAAGGGGTGCTTTGCACAACAAATGTACAAAATGTTCATGCTGGCAGTTACATTGTTAATGAATTTGGGCTTCTGAACTACACTGCATAGCTTAGTGTCACACTTCTTTGGCTAGTATTGGAGATAGCAAGGTAAATTCTGTTTTGTCCCGCTGCAAGGTAAACCCCAGGGGTATTTTCTGTTTATATGTCCTGCATATATTAGCCTGGATTGTTGCTGTCATTGAAAGTAGCTTCAAAAGAAGTCATTAGGCTGTGATGCATTGTTTTACTCATGAACATCATCTGCAAGATGTTCATGAGTGTTCAACTTCTATGCTGCTATGAGGGGGCTGTTTGGGGGAACACTGAACAGCATCAATGCCTCTTGCAGTAGATACTTCATGTTTAAAGCACCAAGTTCAGCATGGAGTGGCATCAGAAATAGGGGGCTGGAACCTTGTTTGTTTGTTTCACATGCAACAGTACTGTTTACGAAAGCAAGTGTTGATAACTGCCTATTTCTTTTCTACAACAATAGATAAACAAGAGCTTTTGACTATCAAACTTTTAAAAATTATTTTGAATATTTTGTGTTTGATCCGGCTCTCATGTGGAATACTTGCCAAATGCTACTTTCAGTACAGTTCAACAAACTTAAGTTTGGCTTGAGTTAAAGCTGATTTAAAGGTAACTGGCTAACAAGAGAGGTCCATCCTTCTTATTGCAGTGGTGCTTAAATTTGACATCAGGCACTACCAGCAGCTGCCTTTGCTGAGCTGTACTGGCTGCTCTGGGAACTGCTCTTAGAGGTGTGTGGATGCAGGTAATATTTTTCAGTCATCAACATTGACAAAGCTGGCAAGTACTGTGGCTGCTGGAAGCAAGGGAGGAATGTCTTGCTGTGGTGGTCAAGAGGGAGTTATGAAATCTTTGGGACTGGTTTAATTAAAGATGTAGAAGTCTGGTAAGGAAGGCAGTTGTTCAAGCTGTCCGTGTATGCTTCAAAACAAACAAAAACTCTAATTTTCTTTGTGCAACATTGATTTAAGCTAAAGTAAGCTCAAGTGAATGGAGAGTAAAGCTGGAGTAAAGAATGAGTATGTTTGGATTTATGCTAAATTTACACATGCACAACTGAGGTTTTTTGACATGACTTTTAGAATATTATGTCAAGATGGTTGCTGTAGCCTGGGATGTTCTGCAGCTGTGATTTGATGTTAGTTTTTTGGCATGAATCCATTCCTTTGAAACTGGTTAAAAGACAACATAAATGGTGACATAGTCCTAAAACCATATTGTACTGATAAAACATCCTATAAAGCTACGTGACATTTTATCTTGAAAAACAGAAAATTTATGTAGAAATGGAACAGGCTGAACTGGATTCAGGCCACCTTTATTGGAGACTTGTATACCTTTGTGCTATGTGAAGCCAGGAGATTTCAGGATACTGGAGAAGTGGTATGTTAGCTGCAAGCCAAATTTTACAAGTGGAAAATGGCACTAATATTAGATCTAGCAGCTAACATGAATCCATTAGATTCTAGGTTTTCAGCTCTAGTGCTTTTATTAAGATTGATAATGTTGGAGCACTTCACATCTCTGGTCAGTGGAGACTGGAAAAGGCCTAAAATTATTAGGGCTGCCATAAATAACAGAATAGGGCTCTCTGTGGTCAATTGTCTGTATAGATAGCTTACATAGCTGTTTGAATCCAACATTGAGACTGTTGAAGTGACTATTGGATTCATTAGCAGCATGTGGCCATGTAGTGCTGTGGCAGGAACCTGGAGGTGAGGAACAGCAAACACAAAACCAATCTTTACTGCCAGGTCAGAAGTCCTCTGGAGGGTGTTTTTTCAGTGTTTCCAGTTCTCGTTAAAAATCCTCGATGGGCTGATAGACGTTACTGCCATGTGACACTGTAGGGGGCAGCACTGCATCCTGCTGCCCTCCAAAGCGAGGTGCTGGGATCTGGGCAGGCAGCGGTGGTCGCTCCCTGTGTCCTTTCTGGGCACACAGAGCAGAGCCTTTGGCCCAGAAATGGAGCTGCTAGGAGACCTGAAGCTCTGTCAGCTTGAGAAGGATCCTGTTCAGCTGCGTTAAAAGTCACATCTTTCAGCAGCTGTGATGAGACTAAGGAACTACCAACCTTAGTAGCTTGAATTGCAACAGTCCTTTCTGGTGGCTATAGCTCATGCCTATATGTATGTGTGTATATATATATATATATATATATATATATATATATATATTTCCCCATGGTATATGGATGGGGAAAAAAAAAGTGGGGTAGGGGAGAGAAACTTTTTTTTTAAAATGGCAGAACATTTCAGTTGGATGTTTTCCAAATGAAACTTCATTTAAGGTGGCAAGGCTTGTTGTAGGCAGAGAAGGGTGAGAACAATTCTGTTTTGATTGGACCTGAATCGATATTCCTCCTACTGCCCCCCTCAAAATGGTCCTTTATCTTGCAAAATTTCTATACAAAATGAAATGTCTCAGAATGTAATTTCAACATAGCAAATTTGATAGATATGACTAAGTTGATGTGTTTATTTGAGGCAAGCTTGACTGTAAATTCCTAGTGGCTAAAGGACAAAATAAAGAACAATAGCATCTGACAAAGCAAACATCTGACATCTGGTACATTGTTAAAGCTACAGAATGGTTTCTATGGATCCAGCTTAGAAATTAATACAGTTTAATGGACCATAGAATACTGCATTGTATAATATTAAAATTCATCTGTTCATATATTATTTTACTATATTACATAATATTTCAATTTGTCCTGTTGAAGTACATAACTATCTGCAGGTTTTCAGGAAAGTAAACAAATAGTTTCAGAAGAAAGGACAAGGAATTCCTTACAGCAAGCAATTTACAGTGTAAACAATAGAAACCCCAGAATGCTTCCTAGACTTCTACCCAAACATTGACCATACAATATTGTGTGTGTAAAACATAACGGACTAAGAGTCCAAGGCACATTTTTTTTCATTTTTTTTTTTTTTTAATGTGGATAATGTGATTTTAAAGATACATTAAGTACATAATTACAGTAATTTTGATTTTTAAAAAAGCCTGCCACGCAGTATTTCATGAATACGGTGTTACTTGTATAGCATATTTGTATAAAAGCCAGAAAACATGTGATGAAAAACTCTAGAAATATTAATTTAAATAGATGGTGTAAATTTACTTCTTGGATACGTTTTGTTGTGTCTGTAGATACCATCAGAGTATCAACTACCATCAGAGATCAAAGTTTGATGTCTTAATTTGATGTAGTTGAATTGCACTAAGAAAACCCACAACAAAACTGCACTCCCTCTCCAAAGAAACCACAACCAAATGAACAAACAAAGAAATAAAAGTACTTTAAGTTACGTGCTTGTATGTGGAAGCATACTGGACGTACAGTTAAGTCCCCAAATAACTCCCAGAAGGCACCCCTTTTTACTCTAGTAATTATTAGTTTTAAATGAAACAAACATTGCAACTTTCTTTTTCAGTACCTTGAATTATTTCAATTTTGATCCCTCAATAGAAACTACAGCAAAAATCTGTAGGTGAACCTTTCACGGGTACCATGACTCTCCTGATCCCAAGCAGATAGGCAAATGATTGCTCTGATCACTGTTACAATGGCAATTTTAGGGATGAGATTTCATGTCGTCATGTCCCCTTGGAATACTCTTGCTTCTAGAAAACATTTTGTTAGAATTTACTGTTTGCTGGCTGAATATTTTCACCTATAAAATCCATAATCCAATTGTATTATTTTTCATGAGAACATAATATCTTTAGAGGCTCGGATCAAAGTCCCGTTGGCTTGGAGTGTATCTCTAGGGGAAGGTACAGGGACAGAACACATCTGTAGTGATACTTTACGATAATACTTTGTCAGTAAACAATTTACAGCTGAGGGATTTCCTGAGCCAAATGTGATTTTTTTTTTTTTTTTTTAATTCGGTAATGCTTTGTAATTTTATTTTATTTATTTTACCCATGAGCTTCTCAGTCTTCTCTTTTAACATCTATAGTACCCCAGAGCAAGAAGTTCCACAGCTCATCCAGCGGCTATGTGAACGAGCCATTTTCTTCAGCTGATTTTGCAACTTCACCTTGCAGGCATGTAGTGATACTTCCAGTCCCGTTCCCTGTGATCTGTAATTCAGGTGCTGCATGACATTTTTTTATGCATTGAAAAACTCTTGACTGATTTATTTTAAGTGAATTTGCATAACTACTTTTCTTAATCAAAGTTTGGAAATTCTACTTTACTGCACTTTCAATTCAATATTTACAAGCAAGATTTGTGATCCTGAAATTAATAGTCTCATCTAAACCATTTTGCCTTTTTACTGCCTTGGTGTTCAATTACACTGCGATTTGATCCATTTGCTCTGAAACTGCCAGCTGCTGGGGAACTCTGGTGCTTCTGGGATTCCCTGCTGAGTGACAGTGAGGTCTTATTCTTATCCACTCGCAGCTGAAGCATCTGGAGCGTTAAGCAGTAAGTACAGCATCCATTTCCTCCCCTTCCTTGTTGTAAAACAGAAAATACTCACCCTAGAATGGTTCTTTTTTCATTCTATCAAATCCGAGCAACACTGTGACCCACAGTTCCTAGTTCAAATAAAAATTAGAGTTGGTAAACATAAAATGCTAAAATAAGCAATAATGTAACCCCGGCACTTACAGCCATCATGACCTTGTTGATTTTTAAGGTAGCGATGTCAAGTTCACAGTGCAGCTTTCGGTGCTTTTGTAAAGCTGGCCATAAAGGGAGACCAGCCAAATCTGGAGATTTGTAATGGTGAGACTTAAAGTTTATTAGAGTGCTGTAAGGAGGATTGCTGATGCTGCACATGTTGGTAGTTCTGTGTTAGGAATTACACCACACAGAACTATTGCATAAATCATCTGAACTCAAATGAGATAGCATGAGTTCCTTTCAAGAGAAGTTGTGGCAATGGGTGACTTGTATGAGGGTATGTTTGCATTTATATATATGTATTTATGTAAATAATTTAACTCTGAGTATTTTGGTTATAAAGAACTTTTCTAGTAAGATCATTGGTATGTATGAGGTTCCTTAAATTAGGTAAGTCCTATTTCTCTTCCTGTTGTCACCATAGGACTTATAATTGAATTTTTGCTCTTATTTCCCTGATAAAGTTTATGACTTAATACACTATTGCCATTCAGTATCGCAGTACACTTGCATCCTTGGATTTTGATTTCAGGCAATGTGTACTTTTAGCAGGTTCTCATACCTCCTTCTTCCCAGTCATGTGATCCTGTCAATCTCTGAGGCCAGAATCTTGATGATATGGCACAAAATGGTGAAACCTGCATTAAGTCCTCATCATGTTACTGTGCCCGATATAGGCTCTGTCATTCTGAAATTGTTTGGGTCATGCATGCATTTGAATTATGGCTCAAAAATTTACTATCTGTTCAGTTGTTTAGGGAGCTGGAGTACCCATAATGTGTAGAAACAGTATTATACTGATTTTTCAAACCTCACCTGTGCTCTCAGTCATCATTTTTGATTTTAAAGTGAAACAAAGTTTGAGGACTCAGTTTCTTCTCCTTTGCCTCCATTTCCTTATTATTTTGGGCCAGATGATATTTAGTCAAGCACTAATGAAAGAAAGCATTAGAATGAGCTGAGTTTTTAGGAGGAGGCTGTCTGCCAACTTCCAATCATAATTTATTTCTTCCCATCCCAAACACCTTTAGATATGGCAGGAAAGGAATAATATTCAGTTGATTTTGTCTTCCTTAACTACTGACTAAAATAAGAACAAAAACCTTTGGGCTTGTGCTGGCCATGAAGAAGCTGCCAATATGTGATTATGATTTGTAGGAAATAGCTCACAAAATCCTAGTGCAGGCTGGTTACGTGGGAACAGACATTAAAAGTGCAATAACACTTGTGGAAACTAAAGATACATTTGGTAACTTTTAAAAGGTTCTAGAGTTTTATTACCTATGGATTTTTTCTGCCTCCCCACCCCTTGCAAAACGCAAGAATCATAGTGCTGCAGGACCCTATTTTGCAGGCAAAGGTATGAAAAATAGGACAAATAAAACTTGCAACACCATAGTAAAAATGAAACTTCTGAAAATCATTTTTCTATTTAAAAAAAATGTATTATGTGTAGAAGTCGTAGTGCTGTGGTTATATAAATACCCTTCAGACCCTTAGAAAAAATGCCTAATTCATCATACCTATGAGAGCTTGATATTGTGCTACATCATGTATTTCTATACATGCCCTATGCATGTATATATTTTTAATATTTGTGATCAGTTGCAAGTTATATGTACCTCTCCTTCACATCAAATGATAAAATCACAGTATCTTTCAACATGTTCTCTTCCTACCTTGCTCATAGATAATCCTTGCAAGTCACTCCTTTCACCAGGTTGGATGCAAAGAAATGAGGCAAGGATTTTGCTTTACAAATATAAAGTTGTTATTTGGTGCAAATGTGAATTGATAGGTCTGTGTTTTCCTGTAGTTTAGTTCCTCTCTGACATGCTGTTACAGTTCAGGATCCTATGGGATCCTGAATTTATTCATTTGTTTGTGAATTCAACATTCTTAGAGGAGAATCAATGTTCAGTCAAGATATGAGGGGTGTGGTAAGTACGCTGTGTACCAAAAGCACAAAGAAAATTATTTCTCTATTTAAAAAGCTGAGGGCATTCTTTTAAAGAATGTTATTTATTCAGGGCAGCAGTACTGTACAGTGACTCTCCAATATGTGCAGTGCTCAGTGAAAGGACCTAAGGTTTATAACAGGGCTGTGACTTTTTAATTGTAAAAAACTTCAGAGTTGACTGTGTTCATGGCAATCTGTATGGAGATATTCTCAGAGTAGTTCTGTAGTATTCCCTTATTTTAGAGGAAAGGTGTTTGTTTTTATCATCCCTCTGAAACGCTGTCATCTTCTGTGCTGGGAATTCTCCCAATACACATAAAAAAGCAGAGTAAAGACTACTAGAAAATTTACCACTTTCTTCACAAGCAGATTGTATCATGTGAAGGGAAAAGACAGATTCGTTGGTACAGTTCTGACTCATTTGCTGGCATAGATTTGAGAATTACAGCAATTGGAATAACTGCAAACTGCCTTATGTCTTAAGTTCCAAATTTTTTTTTTTTCCTCTTTGCCTGGTGACCAAAGTGAGCAAAGAAAAAGAAGGGCTGGTCATTGGTCACTGACACAGTTATACAGCAAGAAAAAAAGAGAGGAATCAACTCCAAATGTCTAGCAGAACCCAGGAAAGTCAATGGTAACAGGTTCTGAATGGGTACAAAGGTGAATGAAATTGCAGTGGATTGCCTTTCAGAAAGCATGTGAGAGAAGAATAATAAAATCTCCACCTCTTTACAACAAATTTCAAATCCTAGCTGTATGGAAAACAGTCAGAGTTGCCTGTCCTAGGTTGGCCTTTACCTTCTGGCAGTTGATGGGCAGTTTTAAAGGACTCCTCCCTGCGTTAGTCACTGTGTCACTGCAGAGGACACTCAGCCTGGCTGGAATGAGGTGTGCAAATCCAAGCTGCTGTGCAATTTCACAACCATTGTGGCACTTCTTAAAAGTTAAATCTGAGAATGTGCAAAATATCAGTTTTTGATTCATATTAAAGACACTGAGCTAATTAGATTAATGCATATGTAAATGTAATTAGGGAGGACATGCATGAAAATTTAAAATTCATCTTGATAAATATTTGACTAATTCCATAACAAGGGTGACATTTGATCAGGAAGGAGTTGCTTAGAGCTGCTTTTAATTGAAATGCCACAAACATTTGAGGAGGAATGACTTGGTTATGTAAATTCTCTTCTCAAAAATAACAGGGTGAGTGCTAAGTTTAGTCCTTCTTTAGAAATGCCTGAATAAGAATCAATTTCAAATGAGCACAGTTTCTGTCCTTGAAGACTTCCCCAGCTACTTAGTTGTCAGCATTTTAAAACACAGGCTGTGTGCAGCCTCTGCATGACCAGCCAGTGACCAGAGAGCTGTGTGTGGTACAACAACAGTAAAATCAACAGGAGTCTAATTATAACAGCCCAAAGATGTTTATAATTATAATGCTTAATTATGTGAGACATAAACAAGAAGAGAGTTCATTTGGTCAATGTTCTCTACATTACTGTGTTCTGACAGGAGATAAAATCTCTGTACCAACCAAGTAATTAAAACAAAGTTTTAAGCTATTTATATCCTTTGGTATTAAACCTCATAATTGTGAAATTCAATGAAAAAAAAAAAAAAAGACAACATTTTACCTCTTTTTTTTTTTTTTTTTATTTTTTTTTTTTTTTTTTAAATCTGTAAAGTGCAGCTCTTCTTCTTGTGAAAATACACATTCTGGATTAGACTTCTGGCCTCTCCTGACATTTCATCCCCCACAGTGACAAACACCTAGGAAGGAGAATAAAAGGAAAGATCTTTGATAAGAGTTTCCCCAGAAGACACCTGCAGCCTCTGGCAATTTTGCTTCTTGAAGTGGATTCTGAGCCAGGTGGATCTTGCATGCAGCTGCCCTTGAGGTATTTTTCCATCTTTTACCCTTTTTCCTCTCCCATCTGAATCCTTTGTCCTGTCCCAGTGGCACCCCAACAACAGGATGCACTATTTCTGCAGTGGAAGCAACCCTTACCTTTAGCCAGTACAGTGCAGTTTTGATAGGAGACTTTGACATAGTCCTACTAAAGGATTAGAGTCCCAAATATAATTTGATTCCATTGAGAGGAGAGGGATGATGCAAATTTAAAATACATACTTTTTGCATGATGCACATTGCATCCACAGTATGTGGTTTTCACTGTAGTGGAATAAAAATCAGATTAAAAGAAGAAATTAATGTGTATGTTCTGGCCGCAGAGGACTCTTACTGCAGAACGGCACTTGCTGATTTGTTACTGTCACTTAATTGCTCCTGAGAGACAACAGGGATATTTTTTGATTGAAATGTTTTGCCAGAAATGCACTGAGAGTTACATGTTTTTGTTTCTGTTTGTTTGCTTTTCTGCTAGCTTTTCTCAAATTGCTTTGGTTAAAATGGAAAGGAGGGA